>NC_057801.1:173857676-173915242 GCF_018294505.1 Triticum aestivum | reverse complement strand
TAAATTAATAAACTAGTTGAACTAGTTGAATTAATAGAACTAATGTATTTTTAGTAAGTAAATCAATAAACTAGTTGAACTAGTTAAGTTTGAGTTGAACTAGTTTAGTAAGTAAATTAATAAACTAGTTGAATTAATAGAACTAATGTATTTTTAGTAAGATAATTAATATAACTAGTTGAACTACTTTATTTTTAGAAAGAACTAGTTTTTTCTATTTATAGTAAGTTTATATTTAGTAAGAACTAGTTGAATTAATAGAACTAGTTGAACATGTCATATTTGTTGTTATTTTTTTATTTAAGCAATTATTCGGGATGTATTAGTAATAACTTATAGGGTTTTTGCTTTTGCAGAAATCAAGGAGCCCCTCCATCATCCCCGCCATCGTCCCCGTCACCGACCCCCTCCAACCTCAAGGTGAGACCTGCGAAATCTCAATGTATATCTTGTGTTGCTCAAATAGGATATGTGGTTGCCCAAGTGGCCGGTCATGTTCAGGTTACACCTCCGAGTGGCCTATGTTTTGCCGGAGTGTTGATTAATTTCCGTTCCAACAAATTTCAGGCGCTCGATATGTCTTTTTTAGCAAAGGTCATGCCGGATTTTTTCGTGAATTCTGGCATGACTTGTGCTAGAATATGTAGGAAATATCGAGTGGCCTGGATTTTCTCGAAAAATAATGATCTAATTTAGGTTTTTTAGTACATATATTTAATTGTACAAGTTTAATCTTTGAATTATGAACGTAGGAAATGTTGTACTCAGACGACGACAGTCTCCCGGGGGAGTGCAGCTGGTGCCACGACGATCGAGGTATGTGCAATAGGTCCTAAGAGAATGTAGTAGGTCCTATGAGGTACAATATGTTTATTATGTGGTACAATGTGTTAGAGTTGATGATGAGGAGTACTTGTGATTATGACTAGTGAGCAATTTGCTATGTGATGTCATTGATGAAAACGATGATCTTGAGGAGGTGTTATATGACAATGATGTACTATGATGATAAGTTGTTAATGATATGATGATGATGATGATATTTATTATATCATTGGGTGAAAGAACCGCAGATTAGTTTCAAGTGGATGGACATCCACTTGAAACTAGTCCACGGTTGTTTCACCCTGTGATGTAATAACTCATTATGATTTAAAAACAATCGCTAAATTCCTGTTGTATGAAAACTTGTGTAAAGGTGTATGAATACAACATGAAATAAAAAAGAAATAAAATACGAAATAATAGTAGTAGCGCGGGCAGGGAGAAGCGCTACTACTAATTACCAGTAGAACTCCTCTGGGGAAGCGCTACTACTAATTCGATTTAGCAGTAGTGTGGGTTGAGGCACGCTACTGCTACGCTTTAGCTGTAGCGTCGTACCAGTAGCGCTCCAGCCCGCGCTACTGATAGGCCTAAAACCCGCGCTGCTGCTAGGCTTTTCCCTAGTAGTGTTACGTTAACTAACAACATATCCGGGTGGTGAAGGTGTCATCGTCGGAGGAGGAACCGAAAAAAAATCACAACCAGAACTACATCTGCTGTCGAAAGGGATGAGGATCGCTGTTCGATATGGAAGCATCCAACAGTGCAGACATACGATCCGTGGGGTTTGGATTCTGGCCAATCAGAACGCATGACTCAGATCGCGCGCGTGGCAGGGGGGTGAGGGGCATTGGCCATGGTTTGGTGGACACACGACTTTCGTGTGTGAATCGTGTGCTATTTAAAAACATTTACATTAAGTAACAACATTTTTTTGTTTGAATGAAAACATGACTTCATCGTTTCGCCTCCAAAAAAAATTCCCACGACAAGAAATCTCGATTGTACCGTATGTTTCGATTTTCTAATACATTTTACTAGGCAGCAGGCCTCGCTAGCAAATATATGCAAAAAGAAAAGATATCTCGTTTAATTTCTATAAATACTATACTAGCTATAGTGTATGACGATACTACCTTCAATTATAGCGCATAGTATAATACATAGAGTATATGTACATAGTATCATAGATCATATTTATTGCCATGCATGACACAAATTAGCATCGCATTTAACATGATACAATGTCTACCTATATGTTACTCTAACGTTCTAACCCTCACTATATTTAATTCTTTGCCACATCAGCATACTTGCTATTTTTTTGAGTGCAGCTATGATATATATATATATATACCATCACTATGGCCAGCCTTTGTATAGTAGGGAAGTATCCTATATACTATAGTATCATGCATATGATACTATATAGTGTATGATACTATGTACATACCTTCTTATAGTGCATATATATAGTATCATAGAGCTAGTATATATATACCATAGATGACCGAATTTATGGCCATGTGCATGACACAAAGTAGTATAACATTTATATTATATATGTTACAGTATCTATGTTACTGCTTCTTTGCCACACATCATCATATTTGCTATTCTCAAGTGCATGATACCGGCTATGATACCCCCCACTATGGCCACCCTAATAATGTTGGTCGTAATGGGAGTATCAAGCGGCATCATATGCATGCAAACTAGACTTTTTGGATGATGTGGCACACAGTTAAATGAGGAAAGAGAGGGTGTGGGCCAGGTATCATATCATGATATACTATATCACATATTAAATGTTGTACTACTTTGTGTCATGCATGGGAATTATTAAGGCAACCTAAGATACTAAGACTAGCCACAATGGGTAGTGTAACATGCCCATGCTACTACTCCATGTTACTACCTCTACAGTGGGGAATAATATATGTGTGGTAACATGCGCAACACTTCATTTATTAAGCTATAGACTCATCTTGCCTTGATATGTGTGATGTTACTCATACTATCAGACTAGCCACAATGGGAGTAACTTCAGCAGTAACATCAAGCCCAACTAAGCAAATATGCTTATGTGGCAATGAGTTAATGAGGAGAGGTAGTTTGAGTAACTTAGTTAGCTAGTTACCGTAACATCACGTGTCTCAACTACCCCATGAAAAATAGTAGAATAACTCATCTCCTCCGGCGTCCTCTGATCTACCTCCACATACCCATCTCATATGGGTTCTCATGGTGGATCAACTTTGGATCTAGATTTCTCCAAAGGACTGGCTTTTGCAGATGAGGTTTTCAGATCTTGTGGGAAATGCATCCACCCAACGAATGACACGGGCCAATTCATTATGGTAGTGTCTTTCAGCAGGCATATTTTTTGTCTTGATGAAGATTCGGTGGCGGCGACATTGGAATCAGCTATTGGTGGATACACAATTGATTTGTCTGTTTAGCTCATCAAAGACAAGGTATTTTCATTCATTGTTTCTTGCAGACGAGTTGGACTTTTTATTCTTCAATTGCGTTCGTTTGCCTGCCCGCAATTCAAATGCCATTTCCACCTGTGGGGAAATTGTGGCCCTAACTGGAAAAGTGAGTTTATCATTTGGAAGAAAGAATGTGATGCGGAGTGGATTTTAATAAGTCCTTCCAAAAGGCGGGCTGACCTTGGTATGATTGCCATGCATCAGCCTCCTAGGAAATCTTCTTTACATTTTGGTTCATCGACGAAGAAAAAACTTTCTTTTGCCACCTTCCAACAGTATGATGTTTGCAAGGGCTATAGATACCCATCTACGCAGCATTATGTTGATACACTTGTTGATGCTGGTTATTCCTTTAATGCTCGTGAGAGTCATTCTTCCCTCGCCGCCGGCCACCGAGTTCTAGTGGACGGTGGCGTCGCCACCCATCATTTTTGGAACGGTTAACATCCGTGCTACATCTCCGGTCGGGCTTTCAGTGGCCGGTCCAACTAGTTCGGACGTGAATCTACATGTGCATGGGGCAAACGTCAGCATTGACTCAGATGGGCCTAGATCTCCAGCCCAGGTAGTCGACACGGCCCATGCCATTTCAAGCGAAACCCAATCTCCACACTTATTGCGCAATGTGGACATTTTTTCGTCTCTAGTTGTCTCATGCAACGAGATTCTCCAAGATAATCTAGTAACAGACTCCTCTACTGATTCTGATCTGTTAAATGATCTTATTGATGATATGGTGTTTAAAGTTTGGAAGTGTCAGAATTGCTTATCTATGATGCATTTAACCAACTCGTGTACTAGTCGAGTTAGGTGCCGCAGATGCTTCCGGCTGGGTCACCGGGCCAAGGGCTGTTCGGATTCTACCCCCTCTCCAACTTACAAGTCGGTCCCGTGGGTCAATGGAGGCTCTCCGTGTCGGTCAGCATGAATATCTACACCCGACGCCTCAGTTTCTACCTTCGCCTGTAAAACTGGGTCATTGCCCAGTCCCGTCAAGTCTGCCACCCCATCCCCTCCACCATTGCCCATAGAGCCACCGCCCAAAACCCCACCTCCACCGCCCACCACGCCACCGCCGGCCACACCTCCCCATTGCCACACCGCAGATTTGAGCTTCACATCCAACCCCACTGCAGACTCGGCGCCATCAATGGCCAACTTCACGCTTGATCCTATGGAGTTTTCTCCTCCAGGCTTTGAAGTGATCGGGGGCGGTCCCCTTCTCCTTCCCCGCACTTTCTTCTCACCGACGCTGGCTCTAGATCGCCAGCATGAGGACTACGCCATCGCCATCATCGAGTCGGCTCCATTGCCTGAAGAGATTCTCATCTTCTGTAACATGGTCAGTGATTTTGTTGTTAACACTCTTGGGAGGGCAGTTTTGGATGCGCAGCCATGGATTCAAGGGGTTGGGCTCTTCCGCTTTCATAGTGCTCTGGCTAGACAAGGTTTAGTTGATCACCCTCCCTATGATCTAGGCAATGATAGATTCGTTCAATTTGTTCCGCATGATGAGGGTGTAAACTACAGAGCCACCCTGGGTTTTCATTGTGGATGGATCATGATGTTAGGTGTGCCATTGGATTACAGACGCACACAGTACATTGCTGACGCCATTAGCACTTTCGACCGCTTTCATCACTGGCACCAAGATGATCCGATGCGCGTCCGTACTTTGTCCTATGTGTCATTTCCAGCTCCATCACTTGTGCCAAGGGACGTGGTTTACCGTGAATATGCAGACTTTGGTGGGGCTAGGATATCTTGGACTGCCCCTGTTTATATTCTGTCTGCTGATTTTGCTGATGTTCTTCCTGCCGACAAGGATCCCATGCCATTCGATGGCAACCCCCATCCCCTGTCTGGAAATATGCAGTTCGAGAATCATAACTGGGTCATGCCAGAGTTCCTAGAACTTGGGTGGAATGATGTGCCACCACATGTCAATGAGTAGCCACAGGAAGATATCCCACCAGTGCATGATGCTGTTAAACAAGAGCAAGTTGACGAAGTTCAATTCTAGGAATCAATCAGTCTGCAAGTATCTGCTGCTTCAGTTAACAATGTGCCTGAAGCTGTGGATGTGGTAGTTTTCCAACCCCCAATGGGACCACAGTAGCCTCCTCTGCATATTGGGCAGGTGTTCACTGTCTTCGGGCCAGTCTTGCCTCCTGCCATGCAGTGGCAGCGCACTTTTGAGAAGATAATGCCGTCTCTGTGCATTGCTGAGATTCCAAAGTTTGTGTTCAAGTCTGAAATTGGGTCCATCTTGCTTGCTAAGTGATCCTGGGATTTCTGCTACAATGGTTTTGTTCTCAGCTTCATTCTGCAGCCTGTGTCTGACCCTTCTTGCAGCACTGCTCGCCGTACATCTCCAGTTAAGAGGCCAGTTGCAAGGGCTCTCTGCTTTGATGACCTCTCTGAACCTGTCACTGAATCTTTTGAGTTCACTGCTGCCCCAAAAGTGACCATGAAACATGATCGGAAGTAGAGGACTGCTAAAATTTTGGTGGACACTGAGGTTCGATGCAGTGAATGTCTTAGCGCTTTACGTGATGGATAATGTAAAGTGCCAAGCAGTTGCCCTAGCCAGAACATGTGTCCTCACACCTTGAAGAAGCGCAAGAACAAGTCAACTCAGTCTGACGAAAATTCGTCTGTGCCGCCCCAACTGCTATTGCTGATCTTCAGCGTATTGGGACTCGCCTGCGCATCGCTCCAGAGAAGATCATCGCGGATAAGCTTGTGGCTGATTCAGCTAAATCCATCAGCAGCAAGAGTTCTGATGATTAGTTGCATCATGCAGATTTCTGGTCCATGCCATACCATCTTAAACGTCATCTATCTTTATTTCTGTTTTCATGTATGGAACTCTGTCATATCGCTCTGCTTAGCTGGTCTGTGTAGGTCATTGCGCGATCTACTTTTGCTGCACTTTCTTTTGGTTTGTAATGAATCAGTCTGGGTTTAAAGACTGGAACGTTTTATGTTGGAACATACGTAGGCTTAATTCTGAAGCGCAGCAACTTGCTGTTAAGCAAAAGATTGTTGAAAGTGGCTGTTATGTGGTCTGCCTCCAAGAAACAAAGTGTATGCATATTGATCACAAGTTCATTAGGATATTTTGTCCATGTCGTTTTGATAATTTTGCTTATATGCCTTCAGTGGGTGCTTCAGCTGGTATGGTCATTATTTGGAACTCTTCTTTCTTTGAGGGTAAATTAATTGAAGCAAAACCTTATGGTAATATTGTGGAATTCCACTCCAAACATACATCCGAAGTTTGGACTCTAGTTTCTGTTTATGGCCCATGTCAGGGTCCAGCCCGTGATGAATTTGTGCAGTGGTTATACAATCTTGACATTAGTTGTGACGATAACTGGCTTCTTTTGGACGATTTCAATTTTATGCGGTCGCTTGAAAATCGTAATTTACCTGGTGGTAATGTAAATGATATCTTCCTGTTTAATGAAATCATCGATCACTTGTCTTGTTGAGCTGCCAACCAAAGGACGACAATTCACTTGGTCAAATATGCAAACTGAACCTCTACTTGAACAAATTGACTGGCTTTTCACTTTGGTTGCATGGACTTCGGAACATCCCAATACATTAGTTTTGCCTCTTGCACGCTCTACCTCCTATCATGTGCCTTGAGTGGTCACGATTGCCACTGCCATTCCTAAGGCTAAGGTCTTTCGCTTTGAAAATTATTGGATTCACTTACCTGCCTTTAATGAATGTGTTGCTCAGGTTTGGAGCAGGTTGGTGGGTAGATCCTCGGCTGGTTTAACTATATCTTCTAAATTCAAAGCTCTCAGGTATGCCCTCAAGAAATGGCATTTAAACCTGTCCACAATTAAGGCGCTCATTTCTGATTGCAATAAAGTCATTCTTTACTTTGATGAGATTGAGGAGATTAGACATTTGAGTTGGCCAGAATTCAATTTTAGGCGAATTGTAAAATTGCATCTGGAGGATATTTTGCATGGCAGTTTGTTTATTGGAAGCAATGTTGTACAATCAGAAGTATTAAGGTTGGTGAGGAAAATTCTAATTTTTTTCACTCCATGGCCACTGAAAGGTTCCGGAGAAATACAATGTCTTCAATCAAGAATTTGGCAGGTGAGGTGGTTTCTGATCATCAACAGTTGGCTGGCATGTTTTGGTCTGATTTCAACCAGCATATGGGCCAAGCAAAAGGAATTCAAATGGGATTTGATCTAGACACTTCAATTGAGAGAGTCGATGGTTTGGAGGATTTATCCCAACCGTTCACGGATTCTGAGGTCGAGGCTGTAAGAATATGCCAACTGACCGTGCACCTGGTCCCAACGGCTTTACTGGTCTATTCTTAAAAAAGTGCTGGCCAGTTCTCAAGGAGAATTTTATGCAGCTTGTCAAGGAGTTTTATGAGGGGAGGTGCAATTTGGAATGTCTTAATACTTCCTTAATTACTCTTATCCCCAAGAAGTTAAGCCCTGAAGTGGTTGGCGATTTTCGGCCCATCTCATTGACCAACACGTGTTTGAAGTTTCTAACTAAACTACTGGCTAATCATCTTCAGAAAGTGATCCTGAGATGTATCCATCGTAATCAATATGGTTTTCTTCGTTGTCGATATATTCAAGATTGTTTGGCTTGGTGTTTCGAATACATCCATCAATGTAAAGCCTCAAAGCGTCCCATCATCCTCCTCAAGCTTGATCGAAGGCATTCGATACAATTGAGCATGAAGCTATTCTCAAAATCTTACAATGCAAGGGTTTTGATGAGCGTTGGACTGGCTGGATTAATAAAATCTTGTCTATGGGTTCCTCTTCCGTGCTCTTAAACGGGGTGCCAGGTAATCACTTTGTTTGCAGATCGGGCGTTCGTCAAGGGGATCCATTATCTCCGTTATTATTTGTGATTGCAGTTGATTTACTCCAGTCAATGGTCAATGAGATGTGCTCCAGGAACATTCTATCATTACCAATCCCAACCAGTTCCAATGATTACCCAATTGTCAAATATGCGGATGATACCCTTATTGTCCTGCCTGCGATAGACGATAAACTCATCGCCTTCAAGGAGATGCTTGACACCTTTGCGGTTTCAACAGGTTTGCATGTAAACTTCAGTAAATCCTCCCTTATTACAATCAATATGAGTGATGAGGAGGGCGCTAGGGTTGCCAGTTTGCTCGGATGTGATGTTGGCTCCATGCTGTTCACATATCTAGGGTTACCCTTGTGAACTTCTAGACCTACGATCTATGACCTGCTGCCTCTGGTTGATCACATTGAGCGTCGTTTATCTGCTTCCTCATTCCTACTGAATCAAGGGAGCCGTCTACAACTGCTTAAGTCGGTGTTGTGTTCCATGCCGATTTATTTCTTGTGTACACTCTCTCTTCCCAAGGGCATTTTGCAACAGATTGAGAGAATCATGCGACAATGCCTGTGGAGAGGAAACACGGATATTGCACGCCAATCATTGGCTGCTTGGGATTTGGTCTGTCGGCCTAAGAAGTATGGCGGTCTGGGTGTTCTTAATTTGGGAATTCAAAATGAAGCCTTGTTGCTCAAGCATCTCTTCATGTTTTTTAACAGGGTGGACGTGCCTTGGGTCACATTAATATGGGACACTTAATATGGCTCCTTTTGGTGGCATGATGTCATGCGTTTATATGACAACTTCTGCAAGTTATCTGTTCCACAAGTGCATGCAGGCAACACAGTGGTCTTTTGGCTTGATCGATGGCAGCTGGGTAATAATGTTTTCCTATTGCGCAAGCAGTTCCCACGGCTTCATTCATTTGTGATTGATGACACGATCACAGTCAAAGACTTTATGGAGCGGCCTGATGCCTCTAATCACTTCCATCTGCCTTTGTCGCAGGACGCTTATATTGAGTTCACACAACTCCAGCCTCTGCTGTCAATGATCAACCTGGATGAGGAAAGAAAGGACATTTTTAAATGGCCATCTAAATCTTGGGATTTTAAATCAAAGATTTACTATGAGTCTTGCTTCTCCCACCTGGTGGTTGATCCCATTTTCAAATGGATTTGGAAGTGTGCTTGCACGCTCAAGTTCAAAGTGTTTGGATGGCTTCTCTTAATGGATCGTTTGAATACTAGGGATATGATGCAGCACCGACACTGGATCATACAGGATGACACATGTGTTCTATGCCTCTGTGCTACTCATGAAGATCGCACACATCTCTTCTTTGCTTGCAACTTCAGCTAAAGGGTTTGGAACTACCTTGGGATTTCTTGGATTGTTCAACCGAACATATGAGATGGCTCTATCTGTTAGGAGGGATTTTGGCCTTCCTCTTTTCATAGAGGTTGTCTTCACTGCTACATGGAATATTTGGACACAAAGGAATGGGAAGATCTTCAGAAACGAGCGGCCTTCCTTTACATCTTGGAGGAGGAATTTTATCCATGACATTTCTCTTTAGGCTCATAGAATTAAATGTAAATATAAAGATAGCCTAGTCTCCTGGATAGATACCCTTTCTTAGATCTCTTTGTAAGTATTTTCCTTTTGTTTTTCTTGTAAATTGTACTCTTGTAATTTTCTGGTTCTTTTTCAATAAAGAACTGTGAGGCTGTTGCCTTGCAGTATATAGTCAAAAAAAACATCACATGTCTCAATGCACAATGAGTCTATAACCTAATAAATGAAGCTTTGCGTGACACCACACTTATGTTTACTACCCACTATGAAGGTAGTAACATAGTCTAGGGATATGTGTATGTTACTAGTGTATGTTACTATGCACTATGGCTAGTCTTAATTAGTAACTAGCTATGTTACTGCCTCTCTTTCTTCATTTATTGCTTGCCACATCATCTATTTTATCTAGATATGTGTGATGTTACTACCTATGTTACTCCTACTGTGGGTATACGTAGTCTAACTTATGATACTATGCGTGCATTACAGAGGTGGCTAGCTAGTACTCCCTCCGTCCAGGTTTATTATGCCTCTCAGCAACACAAGCATGCATGTCCCTTTTTATAAGGCCCCACTTTGGAAAGGTGCATGCATGCAACCATTTCATTGGTTGCATTGAAAGCCATTGTTGTTGGTGCCCTGGTTGGAAAATTAATACACTTCTTGCATGCTTTTTCATTGGTTGCATGCATGTGAGAGAGTGCATTGGGAGTGGAATGGAATAATTAATGTGAGCAAATTTACTATGTGTCTTGGTCTAAGAGAAGTTGTCTTTAGGCCTAATAAACCGGATGGAGGGAGTATCGATCATATACTAGTATCATGCATGACACCTAGTAGCATATATTGCATTTATTATGACACACGGTTTCATGATATGATACTTAACCCTCTCTTTCTTTAGTTAATTCTATGACAACTCATCAAAATTGCCTAGTTGGCATGATACTAGCTATGATATCCCATTACGACCAGCCTAGCAAAGAAGGTGTACTGATCATTTGTGCGTCGCTTTGCAGGTTTTCATCTGTTTGTTCGAGAAGCAGGGAGAAGTTTCAAACATTTCGGCCGCGAGGTGCGGCCACTGGCGTAGGCCTAGTTGATATTTTAATTACAGGAAATTTAGATGGAGTCCATACATCTGATCAAAATCGATGTGTGCCTGTGGCATGCTATCACGACTCCATGGAAAAAAATGGTAAAGTTTGGCACAAGTTTTGACGATCGTTCCTTCCAAACTGGAGCATCTCACATGAAGGGTCATGGTTTCCCAAAGGAGACGTCTCAATTCAAACTCCTGTGGCTGTTGACTTCATCATTTGGCCTCATAAATATTTACATGGTACGCAATCACCATTACACCACGGGTTTTATTTTCTGGCACATTTCGGGTATCGTTAGCTATATTTAAGACATTTTTTGAGTTTAATGTGCATTTTGTGCATGAAAATAAAATTACAACCGGAACTGCATGTGCTGTCGAAAGGGATGAGGATCGCCGTTCGATCCGGGAGCATCCAACGGTGTAGATGTACGATCCGTGGGGTTTGGATTCTGGCCAATCAGAACGCATGACTCAGATCATGGGCGGGGTTTTGTCGGCACATGGCTTTCATCAGCAAACCATGTGCTATTCGCAATCCAGATTGCATACATATTTTTATTCACACATACTATAGTGAGATCAATTGAGTGTGCCACCTCTATGATGTAATAATAATAATAATAATAATAATAATAATAATAATAATAATAATAATAATAATAACAACAACAACAACAAAAAACAGTTCATATTCATTGCCTGAGCTGACAGCATATCAAGGTCAACATATTAACGGTTCTTACATCAACAGAAAACCGGGCATAACTCACAAATTCAGTACACGCGACAATTCTAAATTGAACGAATTAAGTTGCAGGAAAGGCATAAAGACTAGTCTTACGGCTTAATTCCCATGTACATGGGGGAACTGGGATCATTAAGTTGACCCCGAATGAACTTGGGTTTTTTGATGATATTATGCTTCTGTGTTACAGGGTTGCGTGATCCCTTGGCTGGCAACTCATCAAATCCATCATACTCGTCCTCATCAGGAACATCATCGACACCCAATACCCTCCTCTTCCCATGCATCACTACATGGCCGTTCTTATGCAAAGGGTCTTCCGCAAAGAAAATCTGTGTAGCATCGCTGGCAAGAATGGACGGGTCCGCGTGATATGCCATCGTTGTCCTGTTAACACAGGTCTTCCTATAATCATCAACCTTTACTTGACCAAGAGGGATCCATGAGCACCTGGATAATGCCACCTTAACTTTCATATAGTCAAGCTCCCAAATCTCTTTGATGGTTCCATAGTATACCCTTTTATCAGCTTCATCTACGGTCATGCATTCTATTCGAACAGAGCTGTTTTGATACGAGGTCTTCTCATCACGTTCATCAATGTAGAACGTGTATCCATTTATGTCATATGCTTGGTACGTCAACAGTGTAGGTGATGGCTTTTGTGCCAACCACATAGCAATGCCATCGATGGATCCTTGTGCCAAACGCTTCTTCAGCCATTCAGCGTAGTTCTTAGTGTGCTCCTTCATCTCCACATCTGATGAAGGCACCATTGGTAAGAAGCTTTGGTGTATCTCTGCCAAGTGTTCTTTGGTGTAAGCGGTGAGAACTGGGCTATTAAGCAGTACCGTCAAATGGGCTTTCTCTGCCAATTCTCCTGGTGCAGCCATTTGTGTGCGAGCAAGGACCGGCTTACCTTTCAGCCTTACCTCATGGCAAGAGAGGGGCAAACCTATAGGTCGTTTTTTTGAAGAATCAGCGACAGTGGGAGAGGCTCCCACTGACTTTTGTATTACTCACAATAGGACAGTTACATGTGTGTTACAATGGGTTTTGGGCCCCCCGGCCGTAAGGGATCGCAAAAGCAAATGCTAGTGGCCTAAGCTTACAATGTAATCAGAGAGAAATGGATGAAATTTCTCAGGACAGTTATGGACCACCAAACCCAAAAGATTTTTGAACCTAGCTAACCAAGCCGCGAAGGAGTGTGGAATCCCCCTGAAATGTTGATTGTTTCTCTCCATCCACAGGCTCCAAGCAGCAATCAAGAAAACATCCATGAATAACCTATAAGTCATTGTTTCATGTATTCGGTGCAAAACTCAACCACCTCCTCTGCGGTATAACCTTGTAGGATGCTTGCCTCTAGATGGTTTCGGTTCTGACAAAAGTGCTTTAGTATTCCATGAACCGCTCAAAGGGATACATGTTGCGAAGAAACACAAGACCACAATACTTTATCTTGTCAACAACTTGCACAATGAGATGGACCATGACATCAAAGAATGAGGTGGGAAAAACATCTCTAGGTTGCACAACATTCTTGCAATATCATCTTGCATATGATCCATCTCTTCAGGATCTACAACTTTCTTCCATAGTTGGTTGAAGAAATCACAGAGCTCAATGAGTGTGTTGCTTATATCTTTATCCAACAGATTCCTGATGGCCACCGGGAGGATTTGTGTCAACATTACGTGGCAATCATGTGACTTCATGTGTCCCAACTTCATTTTACCTTAGCTCACATCCACGAGACTTTTGATGTTTGTGGAGTAGGAAGAGCGTGTCTTAACTAACAACAAATAGGTGAAGAACCGTGTTGCTTCTTTTGTACTGAAATTGTAACTCTGGTGAGCTTTGATGAATTTGTCATCATCTTCTGCTTCACTATTGCCTTTTGATTGATCAGCAAGCATATCGAGCTGTGAACCCTCACCATGCTTTCTTTTGCCTTTAATCTTGAGCAGAGTACCAAGGATGCTTTCACATACGTTCTTCTCTACGTGCATGACATTGATGCAGTGACGTACACGTAGAATCTCCTAGTAATGTAATTTCCAGAACACCGATTTCTTCTTAAATACTTGACCCTTGGGTGTTTGTCTCACCGTCTTAGCGCGATTCTTGCCAAGCACAACATTAATTTGTTTGGCCATGTTGTGGACCACCTCCCCATCATAGGGTCTTGGGCCCACTTCTACCTCTGCTGTACCATCAAATTCAGTTTTCATCTTTCGGTATGGGTGATTTTTCCGTAAGAACCTACGATGACGCACATACATGGTTTTGTGCGAGTTGTGAAGTCTTCTATTAGCTATCCTATCCATGCATGTGACACACCCTACATCTCCCTTTGTTTTCTGCCCCGATGTGTTGCCTAATGTCGGCATATCTTGAATGGTGTGCACCAGCATCGCATGTAGATCGAAAATTTCCTTTTTGTAAGCATATCATAACATTTTATAACAGGTGCATCTATCCACACTATCAGCAGTTCTTCTACCAGTAGCTGAAAGTAAATGTTGATGTCATTTCTAGGTTGCTTTGGGCCTTGGATAATCATTGACATCATAATGTATTTTTTCTTCATACACAACCAAGGAGATAGGTTATATATGCATAGAAGCACCGGCCATGTGCTGTGATTGGTGCTCATATCGCCAAAAGGATTCATCCCGTCAGTACACTCCCTGAGCCTTATACTTCTAGGATCCTTGGCAAAGTCTTCAAACTTGTTGTCGATTAATTCCCACTGAGCCCCATCTTTTGGGTGCCTCATATACTTATCCGCAATTCGCTCATCATGATGCCACCGCAACCTCTTTGCCTCTCTACAGTTTTCAAACAATCGCCACAACCTTGGAATTAAAGGCAAGTACCAAAAAACCTTGAACGGGATTCTTGTCTTGATCTCGTCGTCCAATTTTTACTTGTCCTTTGCTCTCATGTGCTTGTATCGTGCATGCTTGCATTCGGGAGATGCACGCAAATCTTTGTAATCACCACGGTACAATATACAATCATTCACACAAGCGTGTATCTTCTGTACTTCAAGTTCCAATGGGCAAACAATTCTCTTCGCTTCATTCGTGCTTCGGGGAGCACATTATTTTCCGAAAGAATTTCTTTGAAAATACCTAACATCTCCGTGAAGCCCTTGTTTGACAAACCATTTGCTGCTTTAAATCTGAGAAGCGCCTGGGTGGCACTCAACCTAGAATATTACTTTTTGCAACCTGGATACAATTCTTTCTTGGAGTCCGCATCAATGGTTGGCAGATCCTTGTACCCATTAATTACCTTGTCTGGGCCCTTGAAATCTGCAATCGTAGCAGCAAAATCTGGCATATCGAGATCGTCGTCAGCTGCATCGATGTCTTGGTTTTTCAGTGGGCGTTTCGGCTTTCCAGTGTTCCATTGGTAGCTTGACGCCTCTGCCCTGATGTTAGATTCAACATCCAAGTGACACTGATCGGGGTTTGGCATCTTGCAGCCCTGGGTATCTTCATCCATGACCTCTTCTTCACTGTGTCTGGTCCAATGTGTGTATCCATCCATGAATCCCCGAGAGAGTAAGTGCCACTTGACATTCGTAACTACATGTGACTCTGTATTGGAACAATCAGCACATGGACATAGGATGTAATCCACATCACAAATTCTCTTATTTGTACTTTCAACCAAATTCATGAACTCTGTCACGCCACTTATAAAATCTGTGGTATTCCGATCCTTCATCCATTCAAATCGTTCCATCTGCACCACATGAATGGTAATTAAAAACAAAACAACAACATTGATACACGGATTAACTGTTGCCGAATGATGCGTGCATAAATCACAAGGTTTTATTTTCATAATTACCGAGGGCGCTCCATATTGTTATCCAAACGTGCAATGACAAAGATTCATAGCCAGTCAATTTACACGCAGAGTACTAGTACAACACTACCCTTAGGAATTGGATACCTTAATTAAGCCACTCACAAAAAGAATACCTTAATTAAGTAGCCGCGCGGCGACCTCCACCCAGCAGACATAGAAGCACGATGCGGCGGCACGCCAAGCCAGCAAGGTCGAGGAGCAAAGCTTAGTGCAGCTGCCGCCTGAAGTTCGACCTCCACTATCCCGCCATCGGCCGCGATGGATGTGCTTGAATCACGCCGCCGCCGACCTCGACGGCTGAGCTCCTCCTATCCCCCGCCGCGGACCGAGGATTGACCTCCTATGACGCTGCCACCGCCCACCGACCGAGGATTGACCTCTTCTCCGGAAGCCCTTGCATGCCGCCGTCCCCATCTTTAGATGCGTACCGGTTGTTTTTTTGACGGATATCCGCAGATCGGCTGTTTACACGGTATCATTATAACTCAATTCTATGTACAGGGTAGTACATGACATACGGTTATGTAATGGCAACCGTGTCTGACCTACGTTATATTTTCACATGGTTTGGTGCACAAATCGTTTGTGACGTTGTAATACCTGACACAAACGACATGTATAAACAGTGTGCCGTATACTCAACATATAGTGCCATAAGTAGTTCCCGACCATTAGCTTATCCCCACAATTTCCCCATTTCCCCCAAATCTCTTCATAGCCTCCAAATTCCCTCGCGTGGAGCTGAAATTGGGGAATGCGGGCGAGTGGTGCTGATGGTTTTGGTGCGGCTGCTCCTGCTCATATCGCCGCCACGACGGCAGTCGCCGCCGAGCACTTTCCTAAGGTCATCAGAAGGCAGGTGTACTACGGATCCGAATCGTCCTGTCAGGTTCCAATCTATCCCGATCTTTTTTAGCATGTCCAAAGTAGCTCCTTGCTGAATCCGTCCCTAATTGAATCCCCCCCAGGAAAGCGATCTGTCGCCGGATCCGGAGCATGACTCTAGACACCTGCAACACGAGTTCAACTCTGAGTTTTGCGCCACCGAGAAGTCCCAAAAGCTGAGTTGTGTGCATAGGCTAACCCTTGCTTGACATGTAGGCACGGAGGGATTCGACATTGGCAGGCGGTCTCTCGGTTGCCCCTTAGAGGTTAGTGCTAAGTTCATCATTTTAGTTGAGTTAATGCCACCAATCATCCTGAATACTATTTAACATTGGCAGGGATATGAGGCTTGTGCCTTTGTTAACTGGCTAGATGAAGAATGGCATGGCATGGCACAGAGTGTTATCACCAAGCTCATAGAAGATAACATTGAGCTGAAGAAGAAACTGGCTGATCTGGAATGTAGAATCGGTACGATGAAGCAAGAAAGAATCAATCACAGGCAACAGATAAAAGCAAGAGACAAGAAGGAACTAGCATGTGTAGTTGTGGTTGTCGCATTAGCCATGTTCTATGCGATGTTTGCAATGATGATTAGGGGTTTTGTTTGACAGTATTGCTAAAGCACATCTAGATGTGCTCTAAATAATGCACATCGAGGTACTCCTATGCCATTGATGTTACGCGAAGATTCGTGCAGATATTTTTCTTTGTCTTTTTTCTTTTCCTTTCTAGTTTGATTATTACTGGTTTATCAATAAGAAGAGCTCAATGTATTGCTTGCCAACGGTCCTACTCCGTTCGTACCGTTACGGGTGCATAATCCCAAAACTCGTTCCTTGTTTTTGTCCTGAAAAAGGAAACTAGCCAAATAGCCACTAGGAGTCGTACGCAACCCCGGGAATTTGGAGCGAGTGGGTACAAATAATTGCGGTTAAATAATATGTCAACGCCCACTTCAATTGGCAGTTCCTCTTCTCTGAATACCCAGCTTAATTGTCCAACATCTTCATCATCCCCGGCATGCCGCGCTACACACTGGCACACACTCTGCAGCCATGTCGAGCGACAACGAGGACGACAGTTTGGCCAGCAGTCTGGCACCCAATGATAGGTCAACATCAGAATCATCCCGTACGTCTTCCATGAGTCCGGCGTCGAGCCCAGACCTCGATTATATCCGGTTCATGGAAGGGACGCCACCTCCGGAGTCGTTAGACGATAACCAGACGGACGAGGAGCCATTGGAGGACGAAGAAGATTGGTACGATGATGATGATGAGGAGGAATGGTCGAACAAGGAGGAGGAGGACGACGACAGCAACGACAATGACAACGGCAGCGTCGATGAAAAGCCAACGATTAGCGGCAAGAAGCGTCCTCGCGAAGACGATGTCGCGGGGCCAGCCAACAACAACAACAAGAGGAAGAAGGACTAAATTATGAAGACTGTATGTATCTCTGTTTATCCTGTCAATCTCATCGTAGACGGTTAGTAATATGTATTCGATAGAGATCTTCTACATTATCGCCCATAGGTTGGTTTGTTGAACTGTGTGCCCTGACGAACACATAATTTGCAAAAAAGACCATATGGGCTGTCTATAATGATCGCACACAATTTTGATTACCGACCTATTTGCCGGGTATCACACACATCTTGTTACGCTGAATCGTTTGTGTTCACCTCAATCATCGCAAGCGGTTCATCATAGCGAACTGTATGCCGTATATCACACACACATTGATAAGGCTGCCCTTTCTGTTGTTCTTCCTCATCGCAAATAGTTCTGCTGAATCAATCGTATGCCCTGCATCGCACACACAACTAAAATCTGACCCGTGTTTGATGCATCCGTCATCGCAAACGTTTTGGACATTTTTGATGGTTCTCTGACACCACCGTTTGCGATTATTGCATCGCACACAGTTTCTTGAAGGGTCTCTGATCGTAGTGTTGCATTAGCAGCATCCTGCAGTAGTGGGAGCATCACCTCGATATATAGCTTCTCTAGGCACGGAAAGCATCTCAGGAAACTGACAACTTGGTCCAGGTTGGGGCCGATAGATTCTAGTGCGAAGACCTTCACTATGCACAAATTTGGGGTCAAGCTTAACGGAATCATTTTCTGGACGACAGACAAACATACATCTTCAAAATTAGAAATAATGTTAATTTCAAGGAGACGACGAAGGCAACTGTTGTACCTGAACGGGTGTGGATCCAATAACAAGTTCGGATTATTTGACAGACGAATAACCCACCACTGGCAATTTTGGCGCATAAATGACAGTGATTCTTGTTGGACCTTGTTGATCAACTACAAGTAATCTCTCAAGTGAAGGTGTGTCCTCCATGACCATATTATGATACACCTTATGTGATATCTTGTTGCAGCACTAGCAACACACGTAAATAGTTGATGTCTGCTAGAGCTACGTCGGTATTTCCCCAAAGAGGAAGGGATGATGCAGTATAGCGACGGTAGGTATTTCCCTTAGTGATGAGACCAAGGTTATCGAACCAGTAGGAGAACCTCCTCACACCATGTAAACAACACATGCACACAAATAACAAATACTCGCAACCCGACGTGTTAAAGGGGTTGTCAATCCCTTTCGGGTACGACGCCAAAAGATAGGCAAGCAACGTGAGATAAAAGTGGTAGATAAGATAAATAGATCGCAGAACAAATAAATTGCAGTAAGGTATTTTTGTATTTTTGGTTTAATGGATCTGAAAATAAATGCAAAGGAAAATAGATCGCAAAGGCAAATATGATGAAAAGAGACACGGGAGCTGTAGTTTTCACTAGTGGCTTCTCTCGAGAAAAATAGCAAACGGTGGGAAAACAATTACTGTTGGGCAATTGAGAGAACTTCAAATAATCATGATGATATCCAGGCAATGATCATTATATAGGCATCACGTCCAAGCTTAGTAGACCGACTCCTGCCTGCATCTACTACTATTACTCCACACATCGACCGCCATCCAGCATGCATCTAGTGTATTAAGTTAATGGAAAAACGGATTAATGCAATAAGAACAATGGCATGACGTAAAAAAGATCTATTTATGTAGAAATAGACCCCATCTTGTTATCCTTAATAGCAACGATACATATGTGTCATTTCCCCTTCTGTCATGGGGATCAAGCACCGTAAGATCGAACCCATCACAAAGCACCTCTTCCCGTTGCAAGATAAATAGATCGAGTTGGCCAAACAAAACCCAAATATCGGAGAAGAAATATGAGGCTATAATCAATCATGCATATAAGATATCAAAGAAGACTCAAATAACTTTCATGGATAACAACATAGATCTGATCATAAACTCAAAGTTCATCGGATCCCAACAAACACACCGCAAAAAGACTTACATCATATGGATATCCAAGAGACCATTGTATTGAGAATAAAGAGAGAGAGAGAGAGAGAGAGAGAGAGAGAGAGAGTAAGCCATCTAGCTATTAATTACGGACTCGTAGGCCTACAAAGAACTACTCACGCATAATCGGAGAGGCACTAATGAACATGATGAACCCCTCCGTGATGGTGTCTAGATTGGATTTAGTGTTTCTAGAACTTGCGGCGCCTGGAATTGATATTCGCCGACTCCCCTAGGGTTTCTAGAATATTGGGGTATTTATAGAGCAAAGATGTGGTTCCAGGGGCACTCGAGGTGGGCACAACCCACCAGGGCGCGCCTGGGCCTCCAGGCGCGCCCTGGTGGGTTTTGCTCCCCTCGGAGCACCCCCAAGGTGCTTTCCTGGCCCACTGGATGTCTTCTGGCCTAAAATGCACAAAAAGTTTTGCTGCGTTTGGACTCTGTTTGGTATTGATTTCCTGCGATGTAAAAAACATGCAGAAAACAACAACTAACACTGGGCACTATGTCAATACCAAAAATGATATAAACTGACTATAAAATGATTTTAAAACATCCAAGAATGATAATATAACAACATGGAACAATAAAAAATTAGAGATACGTTGGAGACATATCAACACCCGCAAGCTTAATTCCTGCTCGTCCTCGAGTAGGTAAATGATAAAAACAGAATATTTGATGTGGATTGCTGCCTAACATGTTCATCACATTTCTTTTCTTTATAGCATGGACATTTGGACTTTTATATGGTTCAAAGCAATAGTCTAGTTTTGACATGAAGACTTTAATACTCAAGCATACCAACAAGCAACCATGTCTTTGAAAATATCTACACTAAATCAAGTTATCCCTAGCCCATTATGCTCAATCATTGACCCCTTCATGAAACACACTCTATTATTAGCTACACCCAATGCTCAAATACGATCATAGTGCCCCTTAGTTGGTGCTTTATAAGAGAAGATGGAGACTCAAATTCAAAATAAAAATTGGGTAAGTAAAAGAAAGGCCCTTCGCAGAGGGAAGTAGGGATTTGTAGAGGTGCCAGAGCTCAAAGCTTAAATTGAGAGATAAAAACATTTTTGAGAGGCATACTTTTCCCACCAGCAAAAGACGACTTAGAGCTCCCAATAGTCTCCATGCTAGATACATCATAGGCGGTTCCCAAACAGAAAATAAACATCATTCCTTTTTCCACCATTACTTTCACTTTCCATGGCTGGCCGAATCCACGGTTGCCCTCCATACCAACACTTTCCAAGGAATTTATTATTTGACAACATAAAGTAAATTCGTTTTTCATTTCGGGACTGGGCATCCCTAATACCTTTTTCGTACTCTCGTGCAATGACAAGTGAATAAACACTCATCGTGAGAATAACACATCTGGCATGGAAAATATTGGCCACCCCTCACCACCTCGCAAGCTGTAGAGCACACAAAAGAGAAATTTATTTTGAAAATTAGAGATGGCACATGAAAATTTGCTTAGTACGACATGGAAATACCGCATATAGGTAGGTATAGTGGACTCATATGGCAAAACTGGGTTAAAGGGTTTTGGATGCACAAGTAGTGATCATACTTAGTGCAAAATGAAGGCTAGCCAAAAAATTGATAAGCGACCAACTAAAAAGAAAAAAATCTCGTACCCAAGCATTGAGCATAAGTAACACCGAATAATGCACCACAAGTAGGATATAAATGTTATTGCATAACTATTGACTTTCGGGCTTGCATAGGGAATCACAAACCTTAACATCAATATTCTTACTACAGCACAATTACTCATCAACAAGAGTCACATATCATATCGTCATATCTCAAAACCATTACTAAGAATCAATTTTATTTTATCCAATGATCCTCATGCAAGTTTTTATTATATCCTCCTTGGATATCTATCACTTTGGGACTATTTTCATACGTTGCTTTTGATAAGCTCAAACAAATATAAGTGAAGAACATGAGCATAATTTTTTCTTTCTCTCAAAATAATCTGAGTGAACCAAGAGAGAATTTCTGAAAATTTTACTAAGTCCCAAATAAATCTAAGTGAAGCATGAGAGCATTTCTTCAAAAATAACAAAGCACACCGTGCACAAAAATATATACGTGAAGCACTAGAGCAAATCCATGGTTCTAAATATTTAAGTGAAGCATAGGACCAAGCATAGCACAATTTTTGGCTCTCTCAAAAAGGTGTGTTCAGAAAGGATTCAACACTTAAAACACAAATCAAAACAAGCAAAGACTCATATCATACAAGACACTCCAAGCAAAACTCATAATATGTGACGAATAAAAATATAGTTTCAAGTAAAATACCGATGGTTGTTAGAAGAAAGCGGGGATGCCACTCGGGGGCATACCCAAGCTTAGTTGCTTGCTACTTCTTGAATATTATCTTGGGGTGCCTCGATCATCCCCAAGCTTAGCCTTTTGCTAATCCTTATTCCTTCATCCATCGTAAGATCACCAAAAACTTGAAAACTTCAATCACACAAAACTCAACAAAACCTTCGTGAGATCTGTTAGTATAAGAAAGCAAACCACTATCATAATTACTGCTGCAAATCTATTCATATTTTATTTTTTTCATTATATCTACTGTATTCCAACTTTTCTATGGCAAAAAATCGTCAAAGAAAACCATAGAATCATCAAAACAAGCGCACGACACAAAGAAAACAGAATAAGTTAAAAACTAAACAGTCTGTAGCAATCTGGATATTTCGAATACATCTCTAACTCCAAAAATCTTGAGAAATTAGGAAACACTGGGGAATTTGTATATTAATCTTCTGCAAAAAGAATCAACTCAAAATCACGTTTCTATGATTTATGAAAATTATTTTCGTGAGTGCATAAGTTTCTGTTTTTCAGCATGATCAAATCATCTTTCACCCAAATCAACCCAAAGGCTTTTCTTGGCACAAACACTAATTTAAACCACAAAAACACGTCAGGTATAATTGGGTATTTTATTGAAATCAGCAAGAAAATCAAAAAGCAAAAAGATACAAGTTGGGTTGCCTCCCAACGAGCGCTATCGTTTTACGCCCCTAGCTAGGCATAACGCGTAGGATCTAAGTTTTGTCATCTTTCGTTCTAGATCCATAGGACGCCCTCATGATTGATTCATATGGTGGCCTAATTCTTATTCTAGGGAATTGTTTCATTCCTTCTTTAGTGGAAATTGAAATTTAATGTTGCCTTCTTTCATATCAATCACGACACCAATAGTACGCCAAAACGATCTACCAAGTATAATTGGACAAAACGGATTGCAATCAATATCAAGAACAATAAAATCTATGGGCACATAATTCTATTTGCAAGAATAAGAGCATCATTAATTCTTCCCATAGGCTTTTTAATAGTAGAATCCGCCAAGTGCAAATTTAAAGAGCATTCTTCAATATTGGTAAGACCAAGCACATCACATAAATATTTCGGAATCGTAGAAACACTGTCACCCTAGTCCCATAAAGCAAAACAATCATAATTTTAAATATTGACTTTGATATTAGGTTCCCACTCATCATGCAATTTTCTAGGAATTGAAACTTCTAATTCCAGCTTTTCTTCAAAAGCTTTCATCATGGCATCAACAATATGTTTAGTAAAAGCTTTATTTTGTTCATAAACATGAGGTGAATTTATCATGGATTGCAACAAAGAAATACAATTAACCAAAGATCAACTATCATAATTAAGTTCTTTTTAATCCAAAATAGTGGGCACATCACTAGTTAAAGTCTGGACCTCTTCAAGCCCACCTTTATCAATTTTTCAACAAGATTTTCACCCTCCGAATCATAGGGACGCCTTCTAACTAAAAGTTGACTCTTCTTTAGTCCCTTTTTCATCAATATTAGTTTTACTAAATAAAGAATCAATAGAAGAAACACCAATCATTTTAACATCCTCATCACTTTTATGAAAGTAATCACTAGAAAACGCTCTTTCTAAAATTCTCTTTTAGCTCTAAGCATAGCGGTTCTTTTCTTACTTTCATCCATGGAAATATAAAGAGCTTTAATTGATTCTTCAACTTTAGGCACAAAAATTTTCATCTTGAGAGTTTCTACATCATGAGAAATTCTATCAATACTTCTAGATAAATCATCAACTTTATTCAAATTTTCTTCTTCGAAGCATTGAAAACTTTTTGAATATTGATAAATTCTTTAATATTGTTCTCAAGATCAGAGGTGTTTCTATTATTATTATAAGTAGGGTTACCATATGAATTACCATAACTATTACATGAATTACTAGGAAAAGGCCTAGGATTAAAATTACCTCTATAAGCATTGTTATTGAAATTGTTTCGCGAGACAAAATTCACATCTATGGCATCACTATTTTGCTCAATCAAAGAAGACAAAGGCACATCATTAAAATCAATAGGAGCACTTTTGTTAGCAACCAATTTCATAAGAGCATCAACTTTTTCACTCAAAGAATTTATTTCTTCTACCGAATTAATTTTTTTACTAGTAGGAGCTCTTTCGGTATGCCATTGTGAGTATTTTGCCATAATATTGTTTAGAAATTTAGTAGCTTCACCCAAAGTAATTTCCATAAAAGTACCCCCCCGGTGGAATCTAAAAGATTACGAGAAACAAAATTCAATCCCGCATAAAAAATTTGTGTGATCATCCAAAGATTTAACCCATGAGTTGGGTAATTCCTTATCATCAATTTCATCCTTTCCCAAGATTGTGCAACATGCTCATGTTCAAGTTGCTTAAAATTCATGATCTGGTTTCTAAGGGAAATAATTTTTGCGGGCGGAAAATACGTAGTGATATTTTTTGCATGATCTCGCAAATAAAACGGAAATAATTTCAAATTCACAACATCATTGTCCACATCTTTTTATATTGCATATCGCATAATTCCACGAATGTGTTGAGATGGGATGCGGCATCCTCATTAGGAGTACCGGCAAATTGATCTTTCCTGAGATGATTCAGCAAAGTAGTATTAATATCACAAGACTGCGCACTAGTGGCGGGAGGAGAAATCGGAGTGCTAATAAAATCATTGTTGTTGGTATTTGAGAAATCACACAACTTGGTGTTGTCTTGAGTCATGATGACTTCACAACAAGATTGCATTAAAAAACAGGTCTAATGAGAAAACGACGAATGAAAAAGAGGGCAAATTGAAACAATAATTTTTGTGAAGTGGGGGAGAGGAAAACGAGAGGCAAATGGAAAATAATGTAAATTACGAGGAGTTGAGATTTGTGATTAGGAACCTGGTTGATGTTGAAGATCCTCCCTGGCAACGGCGCCAGAATTTCCTTTTGATGTCCGCTAGAACTACGTCAGTATTTCCCCAAAGAGGAAGGGATGATGCAGTATAGCAACGGTAGGTATTTCCCTTAGTGATAAGACCAAGGTTATCTAACCAGTAGGAGAACCTCCTCACACCACGTAAACAGCACCTGCAGACAAATAACAAATACTCGCAACCAGACATGTTAAAGGGGTTGTAAATCCCTTTCGGTTATGACGCCTCAACATAGGCAAATAACGTGAGATAAAAGTGGTAGATAGGATAAATAGATCGCGGAACAAATAAATTGCAGTAAGGTATTTTTGTATTTTTGGTTTAATAGATCTGAAAATAAATGCAAAGGAAAATAGATCGCAAAGGCAAATATGATGATAAGAGACCCGGGGCCGTAGTTTTCACTAGTGGCTTCTCTCGAGAAAAATAGCAAACGGTGGGAAAACAATTACTGTTGGGCAATTGATAGAACTTCAAATAATCATGACGATATCCAGGCAATGATCATTATATAGGCATCAAGTCCAAGATTAGTAGACCGACTCCTGCCTGCATCTACTACTATTACTCCACACATCAACCGCTATCCAGCATGCATCTAGTGTATTAAGTTCATGGAAAAACGGATTAATGCAATAAGAACGATGACATGATGTAGACAAGTTCTATTTATGTAGAAATAGACCCCATCTTGTCATCCTTAATAGCAACAATACATATGTGTCGTTTCCCCTTCTGTCACTTGGATCAAGCACCGTAAGATCGAAGCCATCACAAAGCACCTCTTCCCATTGCAAGATAAATAGATCGAGTTGGCCAAAAAAACCAAATATCGGAGAAGAAATACGAGGCTATAATCAATCGTGCATATAAGATATCAAAGAAGACTCAAATAACTTTCATGGATAAAAATATAGATCTGATCATAAACTCAAAGTTCATCGGATCCCAACAAACACACCGTAAAAAGACTTACATCATACGGATCTCCAACAGACCATTGTATTGAGAATCAAGAGAGAGAGAGAGAGAGAGAGAGAGAGAGGGAGAGCGAGAGCGAGAGAGAGAGGAATCCATCTAGGTACTAACTACGGACTCGTAGGTCTACAAAGAACTACTCAAGCATCATCGGAGAGGCACCAAAGGACATGATGAACCCCTCCGTGATGGTGTCTAGATTGGATCTAGTGTTTCTAGAACTTGCGGCGGCTGGAAATGATTTTCGTCGACTCCCCTAGGGTTTCTGTAATATTGTGGTATTTATAGAGCAAAGAGGCGGTTCAGGGGGCACCCGAGGTGGGCACAACCCACCGGGGCGCGTGTGGGCCTCCAGGCACGCCCTGGTGGGTTGGGCTCCCCTCAAAGCACCCCCTAGGTGCTTTCCTAGCCCAGTGGATGTCTTCTAGCCCAAAAGAATCCACAAAAAGTTTTGCTGCGTTTGGACTCCGTTTGGTATTGATTTCCTGCGATGTAAAAAAACATGCAGAAAACAACAATTGGCACTGGGCACTATGTCAATAGGTTAGTACCAAAAAATGATATAAAATGATTGTAAAACATCCAAGAATGATAATATAACAGCATGGAACAATAAAAAATTGTAGATACGTTGGAGGCATATCAATAGTCCGAAGATTCATGGAGGTGATGTGGAAGCTACTCAACCCATTGATAGCCTGAAGACGTATGTACTCGAGTGAAGTATAGCCTCAGAGCAGGCACTCCATGTCATCCTTTGGGATGTAGACGGTGACGATATTGAGGTGATGTAGTCGTGGTCGAAAAAGAGCGGGCTCGTTGTCGGTGTCAAAACCGGGGGTTCTCGGGTAGGGGGTCCCGACCTGTGCGTCTAAGGCTAATTGTAACAGGAGGCAGGGGACACGATGTTTTACCCAGGTTCGGGCCCTCTCGATGGAGGTAATACCCTACTTCTTGCTTGATTGATCTTGATGGTATGAGTATTACAAGAGTTGATCTACCACGAGATCGTAGAGGCTAAACCCTAGCAGCTAGCCTATGATTATGATTGTTCTTGTCCTACGGACTAAACCCTCCGGTTTATATAGACGCGGAGGGGGCTAGGGTTACACAGAGTCGGTTACAGAGAAGGAAATCTACACATCTGAATATCCAAGCTTGCCTTCAACGCAAAGGAGAGTCCCATCCGGACACGGGACGAAGTCTTCAATCTTGTATCTTCATAGTCCAACAGTCCGGCCAAAGTATATAGTCCGGCTGTCCGAGGACCCCTTAATCTAGGACTCCCTCAGTATGCCCTGAACCAGGCTTCAATGCCGATGAGTCCGGCGTGCAGATTGTCTTTGGCATTGCAAGGCGGGTTCCTTCTCCGAATACTCCGTAGAAGATTTAGAACACAAGGATCGTGTCCGGCTCTGCAAAACAAATTCCACATCCCACCGTAGAGAGTATAATATTCCACAAATCTAATCTGCTGACAGCTTTTTATAGCATGACATCACGCCACAGTCCGGTCATTATTGGAACCGTTTTTCACAACCAGCCTCTGCACATATCGTGAAGAGGTTTTCTCGGCACGTCTTGTCGAAGCAGAGATCATGTCCCCTTATCATGGGATCCTCATCAATACAGACGTGGGTAATCTAACCGTGCCACCAAACATGGCGTTTGGGGAATAAGCGATTTTAACGGGCAAGTGGGGAGGCGCAGGATTTTTGCTGCCTTTATAAGGGGATAAGAACTTCCCTTTTCACCCACGCCCTTCTCTACTCATCCATTCCTTTCCGCTCGAGCCCTAGTGCCCAAGCGCTCCTCTTCTCCGCCCAAGAAGGCTTCTCGAAGATGTCCAGATCTGGAGCAGGAGGCAAGTGGATGGCTTCTACCGTCCGGGAGAAGGATATCAAAAAGCTTCGGGGGGGGGGGTGGGTGGGTATCTGGCCAAGAGAATTAGCCACCATCTCCTGACGACGGGACATATCATTCCCACTCCAGAACCCCATGAGAGGGTGGTATTCCTCCCTCATTTTGTCTACGGGCTAGGGTTTCCCCCCCACCAATTTGTTCGCGGCATCATGTACTATTATGGGATTGATTTCCATGATTTATCTCCCAATTCTTTCCTCAACATCTCGACATTCATCGTCATGTGCGAGGCCTCTCTCCGCGTCCCGCTGCACTTTGGCTTATGACTAAAGGTTTTTAATGTGAAGCCCAAGGTAGTGAGTGGCGAGCATGCCGAATGCGGAGGCGCCATGGTGAGCAAGATGCCCAATGTCACATGGCTAACAGGGACTTTCAATGATTCCGTCAAGGAGTGGCAGCAGCAGTGGTTCTACATCACCGAGCGGCGTGGCAAGGAGTGGACCGCCATTCCGGAGTTCAGATCCGGTGCCCCCCCTGCGACTTACGTCCTGGCATGAGAAGGGCCCGAGCTGGGCTTCGTCTGACGAGCTATCAGAGCTCCAGATGGGCGTCCAAGACATGGAAGACAAAAGCGTCAAGCTCGTCAATGTAGTCCAAGTGATGTTGGTTCGCTGGAGTCTACCATGTCAACACCGAGCTTGCAATCTATGGGAGGTCGACCCGGCCAAGCACCAGAACCTTCTAGAGCTCTTTGGCTCTACGCACAAGGACATCTAGAAGGTGCTTTTCAAGTCCAGCAAACCGTGGCCGGACTCCACCGAGGACTGTGGGTACCAACTGTCCCACCCCACAAGTTCGGTAAGCAACTGAATGTTTGACAATTCATGTGTTCTATCTGTACATCCTCAGCAAAATACTTAAAGTATTTCCCATCATTTTCCTAGGGCTGGGCGAAGAAGGCGGGACGGATCTACGGTCCAGCCCCTCTGCCGGAAGAACCGGCCGGCCCACTTCTGATGAAGATGCTGGTCCCTGCGCCATATAAGGCGCCGAAGAAGAAGACCGAAAAGGAGGCCAAGAAGGCCAGGGGTGGCCTCCATCGCCGTGGTGCCCCGAACACAAAATCCGAAGAATCCAATGCCCATTCTTCCTCTGAAGAGGACGGGGAGGAGGAGGAGGAGGACGAATCCCCCGCGGGGGGAAAGAATAAAAGAACGACCTCCATCTCCTTGGAGGCAGATTCACCTAAGAGGGGGAAAACTCCTCTTCAAGAGGAGTCCATCGATGTCGCCGATAGCAACCCGAAGTGGGATCCCAGGGCCGAGCCCCTGGCAAACTCATGAGTATAAAATCCGAACACACTCATGTGCCCAAAATTGCCACGGCGTGATATTTTAATCTGAGCCGTACTTTTTTCAGTCCAGCGAGGGCCCGCGCCGAACAATCCTCGTCCGAGGATTTGCTAGGTTCGGATGCAATGGACAGCGGGACACCCCCGAAAGCCCCCTCCCCCAAACATAGGGATGAAACCGAGGATTCATCCCAGAAGGGCCCAGGTCATGGGAGGGGGGAAAAGATTGCGAAGATGGCGTCGGGAGGCCAGACTTCAGTGGCCGGACACGCGGGAGAGAGAGCTCCAGTGGACGTCGACGGCGGGTTCACATTGAATCCGGCCCCAAGCCGGACAAGATTCTAGAGTCCCATAAGGTCCCCGATTTAGACTGGTGGCCTCCGTCAGCTGGAGAAGGTATGTCTGCTCCGCTGGCCACCTCTGTCCACCCAGGGGTGCCGGATACTTTATTGGCGGCGCTGAAGGGTGCCTCCATCGT
This sequence comes from Triticum aestivum, assembly GCF_018294505.1. Classification (NCBI taxonomy): domain Eukaryota; kingdom Viridiplantae; phylum Streptophyta; class Magnoliopsida; order Poales; family Poaceae; genus Triticum; species Triticum aestivum. The sequence goes on along the minus strand of NC_057801.1, from coordinate 173,885,469 downwards.
TGATGAACATCGTGCCCTTATGGGTGCGGTGATTGAGAAGATTCAGTCCGCCAAGAGTGGACTGAATGAATCCTGCATCATTCTCATAAGAGGCTTTGAGGTATGTTCTATGAAGTTTGGAAGAGTGTCGTGGTGTAGATAGCAGGCCCTGATACAATGTTTGGTTAAAGAATGCATCGGACAGAGGATCAAATATATGTTCACAGGAGAATTTCTTAATGACATCTATCACTTTTTTATAAGTAGGCGTCTGTATCGGCTGCCGCCTCTCATGCCGCAGAAGTATCTGGACTGAGGAATAGTCTGGAGCGGGCCGAAGGAGAACTTGGCCAAGTGAAGAAACAACTAGAGGATAACCAAGGTATTCAGAAACCTTGTTTATGTAGAACGAAATGATGAGTGTGCATGATAAAAATATTTTGATAATGTGCTCAAGGGGTGGCGGCCGAAATTGAGGCCCTGAAGAAGGCTGTGGCCGAAGCCGAGAAGAAAGCAGCCGCAGAGCAGGTTCTCCGTGAGAAACACGAGGACAGAGTTATTGAAGCTGAGCGGAAGCTTCTGGAGGCCGTGGAAAAATGGGAGTCCTTGGAGCAGAGTTTATTAGGGAAGGAATCCGAACTCTCCCAGGCTCGCCAAGCCATCAGTTATGCCCAGGGGGAAACCCAGGGTGCCTTGGAGGAAATTCAGGGGGTTAGGAAGATTGCGGTTGGTATGGCTTTTTCTATACAAAGCGGGTATTTGAGATGGGAAAATCAAATTTGATAACTTGAGTTTTGATGTATACAGGGGTATTTGCGGAGTTGCCGCGCAGCATATCTAATGCTACCCAATTCTACCGAGCCAAAGGGGGGAATACTGCGGATAAGCTCTTCTGGATGCAGTATCTGGCGCCGAATTATCAGGTGCCTTTCTCCGATCAGCTGAAACAGCTGGTCAACCTGCATAAGGCGGCCGGATTAGCCATGAAGGATGTAATTATCCGGCTGTGGCCTGCTGAGCCGATTCCGAGCAGCTACTTCGGGCTCGTGAAGCGGCTTGTAAGTGCCTGCCCTCGACTCGAAGTCATCAAGCGGTCTATCTGCATAGAAGGTACGCGAATGGCCTTCGCCCGTGCCAAAGTGCATTGGGGGAAGATGGATGCAGAGAAGCTAATGACCGAGGGACCGCCGGAGGGGAAGGAGCACCGCAAGCCCGAACTGTATTATGAGGGTGTCTTAAAAGGATCCCGCCTTGCGGCGGAGCAATGCACCAGAGACATTATATTTACATGAATACGGTCATGTTCGTCCTTTGTAATATTTGAACAAGGTCATTATTTATTGCTTGTTGTATGAAAGTTTTTCATCCTGTGCGGCTGTTGTATATAATAATTCTGAGAGTCGGCCAGTCGTCGGCTTCCACCCCCATGTAGTGAGTACGGGGGTGTTCGGGATAAACCTGAGCACTCTTTATCCCAGTTTTGGGTCCCTAAAGGAGGTGTTCAGCACAGCGAACCAGACAATCTGACTATAGGGCTTTACTGCTCTCACTTAGCCATAGGAGTTTTTCGAGGAAGGTTGGCACAGCCCCTGGTGTTGGGAAGTCCGCACGAGGGGCTCCATAAGCGCCTGATCGGAAAGGGCCGATCCATCGCACGCTGCATTGGTTATAGCATTATGCGGAAGAAATCCTTAAAGATTTTAGAACCTCTCGAACAGTTGACCAGCTCTCGCTACATCATGACAGTCAGTTTTCGGCTTTCTATACTGAGGTGCTCGTCCGGAAGAACCGGGACACAATCGTAGTAGTTCTCCCAGTGCTACCTTAGCCGATATAGCGGAACGTAAGGTACCAAACAATAGGAGCCGGGCAAACCCAACTATTGACCCAAGACAAGATTCGGAGCTGATGCATATAATGCTATAAGTTTGGGGTGCCGAACTACCGTGTAGGTGTTCGGATTTTTTTTGCCGTGGTATGGGCGTGGTGAAGCCCCTGGCATATTGAGGCATATCACGATAAGCATCTGCCTTTTAACAAAAGAGTTTTTAAATAAGAAATAGCAGTAGGTGAGCATCACATAACTCCACATGTTGTACTTGAGTAATACGCCGATGCGTGTGAGTACAGATGATGTGATAAAAGGAAATATGATTGCAGAACCTGCTGATACCGGGTGTGAGGAAATTGTGCTCGGACCCGGGGTGTAGTCAGATGATCATGGAGGGGAATATCTAGAGATTCCCTTATGCACTCAAACTATTTCCACGCCATCCACCCTGGCCTATGTACAGGTGATCCTGCAAAGAAAATGCAAGAAATTGTTTTGTGCCGCAGGGCGGTTGAGCCGCCATGTGTGGCTTGTATTACCTTTTCCTGGAGTGTTTTTAATTAAGCTCCGGGCTAACCGGGCTATCCTACCATACGGTAGTTTGGACTCCTTTGACGGTGTCCGGGAACTTGGTCGTCGACTCGAGGTTCGGCTGGAAGGTGCCATCCGTTGTTCTTGCTGTTAGCACGGTGGTAGATCCTTCGGCCGTGAGGGGGAGTTCGGACCTGCCATTAACCGTGATAACGCCGCGTGGACCGGGCATCTTTAATTTACGGCAGGCATAATGTGGCACCGCGTTGAACCGAGCGAACGCGGTTCGTCCGAGCAGTGCCTGATGGTCACTGCAAAAGGGGACGATGTCGAAGACTAAGTCTTCGGTATGGTGATTGTCCGGAGATCCGAAGACCACTTCCAGTGTGATTGAGCCCGTGCAACAGGCCTGTAAACTTGGTATAATAACTTTAAAGGTGGTTTTTGTGGGCTTGATCCTTGAGGGGTTGATGCCCATTTTGTGCACTGTATCCTGGTAAAGCAAGTTCACGCTGCTGCCTCCGTCCATGAGGACTCGTGTGAGATGGAATCCGTTGATGATGGGGTCGAGGAGCAATGCGGCCAAACCGCTATGACGGATACTGGTGGGGTGGTCCTTGCGATCGAAAGTGATCGGGCTAGAGGACCATGGGTTGAGCTTTGGGTCGATTGTATAGACCTCCTTAGTGCATGTTTCCACTTGGGAATGTGGCTTGGACATATCATATTCACCGTTTTCACCTGGGAGGGAATTTCATCTGTCCTCTTGTATTTGGTGATCGGGGCTCTTCGTCATCGTCGTCTCCTTGAGACCCCTTCCCCTTGTTTTCGGCGTCTGACCTGTCGGCTTGTCTGAAGACCCAGCATTCTCTATTGGTGTGGTTGCTGGTGTTCCAGGGGTGCCATGAATTTGGCATGGACGGTCGAGTATGCGGTCAAAACTGGACGGGCCTGAATTGTTTTTATTGAATGGTTTCTTCCGTTGACCGGACTTGGAGCCGCTGAATCTGGCGTTAACTGATGTGTCTTCGGCATTATCACCGTTTTTGCGGTGCTTGTGTTTGTTGTGCCGTGATTTGTCGTTGCTATCCTTGGCTTTTGATGTGCTGGGATTGCTTGCTGTATTGTTGCTACGAGCCAACCAGCTATCCTCGCCTACGCAAAAGCGGATCATGAGTGTTGTGAGGGCTGCCATGGACTTTGGCTTTTCCTGGCCGAGATGTTGGGCAAGCCATTCGTCACGGATGTTATGCTTAAAGGCCGCTAGTGCTTCGGCATCCGGATAGTCGAAATTTGGTTCTTTTTAGTTAGGAATCGGGTGCAAAATTTCCTGGCTGACTCTTCGGGCTGCTGGGTTATGTGACTTAGATCATCAGCATCCGGTGGTCGCATGTAAGTGCCCTGGAAGTTGTCAAGGAATGCGTCTGCCAGGTTCTCCCAACTCCCGATGGAGTTTGCCGGCAAGCTATTCAGCCAATGCCGAGCTGGTCCCTTTAGTTTTAGTGGGAGGTACTTGATGGCATGTAGATCATCTCCGCGGGCCATGTGAATGTGGAGGAAGAAATCTTCTATCCATACCGTGGGGTCTGTGGTGCCATCATATGATTCAATGTTCACGGGTTTGAACCCTTCTGGGAATTCGTGATCCATAACTTCATTGGTGAAGCATAGGGGGTGTGCGGCGCCTCTCTGTCGGGCTACATCCCGACGTAGTTCAAATGAATCCGGCCTATTGTATTCGGCCCGGCCGGGCTTTGGTTTATTGTATCCGGCGTGACGGTCATCGTCATGTCTTGTGGTGCACCCCCGTGATCCATAGATCGATCTTGACTGTCCTGCTTTGTTTTCCAATACATCTCACAGGTCCTTTGTGTAGCCCCGGGACTTAATATTATCATTTGATTGGCGACGGGGTGTGGTCCGGACTTTGGGCTGGTACGCCGCTTTGTCGCGGCCACGGGGTGGCCGGTCAGCCGCATCATGCGCTGGTAGCGGTGGTTTTAAAGCCTCCTCCTCGAGTTGAGGTAGCAACCTGCGCTTTGGGTTGCTTTTGCTAGGGCGCTCGAGTCCGTATTCCTCGGCATCCAGGACCTCGGTCCATCTGTCGGTTAGCAGATCTTGAGCAGCTTGAAGCTGTTGCTGCTTTTTTCTTCAGGTTTTTGCAGTGGCTATAAGCCGGCGTTTGAAGGGCTCCTTCTCTACGGGATCCTCAGGCACGATGAATTCTTCGTCGCCAAGGCTCACTTCATCTTCGGAGAGAGGCATGTAATTGTCATCCTCTGATTCTCCATCAGTTGCCTGTTCTTTAGGGCTAGCTTGCCCATCCTCTTGCTCGGCCTGCTCGAAGCCTGGCTGGGCAGGATTGTCTTTGTCTTCGGCACCATCTGGATTGTTATCTCTTGTGCCGGTATCACTATTTTTGCTATGGAGGGGATTGGAGCGGCGCCGATGACGCCGGTGTCTAGATTGCTTCTCCAAGGGGTTATCTTGCGTTGCCTCATCGCCATTGTTTTCTTTAGGGGTGTCCACCATATAAATATCATATGATGAGGTGGCTGTCCAACGCCCTATAGGTGGTGGTTGCTGTTCTTCTCCAGCATCGTCGTCCATACCGTCGATGTCTTCGGAGTCGAAGTCAAGCATGTCGGTTAAGTCATCGATAGTGGCTATGAAGTGGGTGGTGGGTGGGGACGAATTTCTTCGTCGTCCGCTCCCCACTCGAGCCGGACATAGTTCGGCCAAGAATCTCCTGAAAAGGAAAGAGACCTTAATGAGTTGAGCACGTCACCCAAGGGCGAGTGCTGAAAAATATCCGCGGTGGTGAACTTCATGACCGGTGCCCAATCAGATCCGATAGGCATGGACGCACGCGGTTCAGATCCTGTGGTCGAAAACGAGTCCGAGGGTCCGATGACACCACTCTCACAGGAGGTGGAATTTGTGTTCGGCTCCGACGCCGATGAGTGTGCGGCTTCCGTGGCGGGGTCCATCCACCCGCCCTCGGAAGGCACGATCTGCTCCGGATTGATAGCCGGCGCCCCCGCCGGCGCGATCTCCCGAATACTGTCCGACGGCAGATCAAAGTCGTGCCCGCCGTGACCGTTCGGCGCGCCTGTCATGGGCTCGAATCCGTCGAAGATCAAGTCCCCGCGGATGTCGGCAGTATAGTCTAAGCTTCCAAACCTGACCTGATGGCCAGGGGCGTAGCTATCGATCTGCTCCAGATGGCCAAGCGAGTTGGCCCGCAGTACGAAGCCGCCGAAAACAAAGATCTGTTTGGGAAGGAAAACCTCCCCCTGGACCGCATCGTTGAAGATGATCGAAGGAGTCATCAAGCCTTACAGCAACGGCACAATTGTATTGGTAACTAGGTAGGAAGAGAGTAAGAAAATGGAATAACAGTTGCTTAAATACTACAGAATTCCTTTGATATTGCTAGGTAAGTCAACATGCAAATACTTGAAAAGAACACTTACTTTGAACAAAGTCTGGGCGGATGATATCATCAGGGAAGTTAGCATATATCTCATGACCAGGCTCTTTTATGTCCAGTGCAATTTTAGTGCCAGCTTTCACTACATAAAACTTAGACATTTCAATCCAAAGGCCCGTTCCAAAATAGGAGTGACTGATAACCCACAAGTATAGGGGGTCAATAGTAGTCCTTTCAATAAGTAAGAGTCTCGAACCCTATGAGGAGCAGAAGGAAATGACAAGCGGTTTTCAACAAGGTATATTCTGCAAGCACCGAAATTATCGGTAACAGATAGTTTGATAACAAGATAATTTGTAACAAGTGACAAGTAGCAATAGTAACTAAGGTGCAGCAACGTAGCCCAATCTTTTTTCTTGCAAAGGACAGTCCAAAACGGTCTCTTATGATAAGCCAAGCGTTCTTGAGAATACACGGGAATTTCATCTAGTCACTTTCATCATGTTAGTTTGATTCGCGTTCGCAACTTTGATAATTTGATTTGTGGGTGGACCGATGCTTGAGTGATATTATTACATGAACAAGCCTCCCACTTATGATTAACCCTCTCGGAAGCATTCCCAACTACGAAAAGAGAATTAAGATAAATCTAACCATATCACTAAACATATGGATCCAAATCAGCCCCTAACGGAATAGCGCATAAACTAGGGTTTAAGCTGTCACTCTAGCAACACATCATCTAATTACTACTGCACAATGCATTCCCTTAGGCCCAAATATGATGAAGTTTCATGTAGTCGACGTTCACAAAACACCACTAAGGGAAACAACAACATACATCTCATCAAAATATCAAAGGAATACCAAATTCAGATGATTACTTATGACAAGACTTCTCCCATGTCCTCAAGAGCAAAAGTAACTATGCACACATCATATTCATGTCCAAGATCAGAGGGGTATTGAATATTATAATGGATCTGAACATATAATCTTCCACCAAATAAACCAACTAGCATCAAGTACAAGATGTAATCAACACTACTAGCAACCCACAGGTACCGATCTGAGGTTTTGGTACAAAAATTGAATACAAGATATGAACTAGGGTTTGAGATGAGATGGCGCTGGTGAAGATGTTGATGAAGATTGGTCCTCCCATGATGAGAGGGTTGTTGATGATGACGATGGCTTCGATTTCTCCCTCCCGGAGGGAAGTATCCCCAGCAGAATCGCTCCACCGGAGACCAAAAGTGCTCCTGCCCAGGTTCCACATCGAGACGGCGGCGCTCCGTCCCGGAAGTCCTCCCCTCAATTTTTTCTAGGGAAAATGGGCTTATATACCAGAAGATGGGCATCGGAGGAAGCCACCAGGGCGTGCCCTGGAGGAGGGCGCGCCCTGGTGCCTCGTGGGCACCTAGGTGGGCTTGTGTGATTCTTCTTTTCTCCAATATTTTTTATTTATTCCAAAATAAATCTTCATGAAATTTCAGCTCATTTGGAGATGTGCAGAATAAGTATCTCTAACATAGCTTTTTCAGGTCCAGAATTCCAGCTGCTGGCAATCTCCCTCCTCGTGTAAATCTCGCATATTAAGAGAGAAAAGGTATTATAATTGCTCCATAAAGTGTTATATTGATTAAAAACACTATAAATAATAGTAGGAAAACCTGATGCGAAATGGATGTATCAACTCCCCCAAGCTTAGACCTCGCTTATCCTCAAGCGAAAGCTGATATCGATAATCATGACCACATGTTTAGAGAAAGAGGTGTCGGTAAAAACAAAATATGGATGCAGTATCATCATGATCATTATTATAGCAACAAAAAACATTATCATAAAACTTCTCATGAGCAAGTAAGAATTCATCACAACAACGAAGTATAAGGCACAAACTTTCTTGAAAACTAAAAAACTATGTTCTCAGTCAACAATGCAATTGCAATTCATCATATTTTCAGGAAGGGTGTCATGTAGGAGCTTTTTAGAAACTTGATGTCTACTACACAACCTTTCTTCTTGTAGACTGGTGTTGGGCCTCCAAGTGCAGAGTTTTGTAGGACAGTATGTTGGGGATATAACTATTTGTGTAAGCCGCCCAGGAGGGGCCGGGTTACGCAAAGAGACTCACCAGACAGAAGCCCAAGACCAAGCATGAAGATGGCGGTTCAATAAAGGGCTTAAGGCCCACAGGCGACTTAAGGCCCGTTATAGTAAACCGCCATAATGGCTTGACTTGTATCATAAGGTAGATTTAACTAGTCACCGAGCCGGACACTGTTTATAAGCCGTCCGGGACTCTGTAAGCCACAGGGCGTCAACCCGTGTATACAAGGGGACGACCTGCTGGCGGCTCAGGGCAAGAAAGAACTCATCGAGAGCCGGGCATAGCGTATCTCACTCCCTGGTTATCGTAAGATCAATACCAACCCAACTAGACGTAGGCCTTACCTTCACCGTAAGGGGCCGAACTAATATAAAAACCTCTCATGTCCCTTGTCCCGATTAACCCCTTCAAGCTTCCTAGTTGCGATGGCTCCACAACTAAGTCCTTTCACGAGGACATCTGAAGTGATAATTCCACGACAGTTGGCACCCACCGTGGGGCCAGCACACAGTGGATTTGAGTTCTTGAAGGGCAACTTCGAAGGGCTCAAGGGATACGTAGTGGGCCGGATGACGAAGAGTCGTCGCGGCAAGATCTACATCGATGACGAAGGCTGGAGTCCCGTTGCCGGCTCAATTGAGTACGGGTACCGGGTCCCCTTCGGCGGAATCCATGTCTTCATCGGCCGGATCGGTGAGCCGGGCCCTGAGCCGGACAACTGCATCGACCTCGTCGAGACGGCTCAGCGTGCGAGGAACACCTGAATTCAACCTGTTATGAAGCGTGCCTTCGTGGGCTGCATCCACGGAGAGGAACTCTCTGAAGGATCTGGAGATGGTGGTGAAACGGCCGTCCTCTCATACGGTGATTCGTCCGCCGACTCAACAGATTCATTGTACCAAGTTCAAGACGGCGTCCTCGGGGGCTGTTCCGATGGCACCAGTATTCCGGACCCCTGTGAGCCGCCAAGATGGGCAGGAGTCTTTATGGCTGGGACAGCCCGACTCAAACTCTACAGCTGCTGCAGCAATAACGTCCGGGATAGGAGCAGCCGGGGCAGGCGGCCCCGTGCGCCCGCCGGCTCAGGTGCTGATAGATCTCATGGACAAGCTTATGACCCTATTAACCGCAACAGTTATTCCTGCAGATAAAGATGAGCATGACGCGGAGGTGGCACGGGTGCGTGAGGAAATAGCTCAGGACAAGGAGGCCTTGGCCGCTGAGGACACTAGATTAGCCACAGAGTGGGCGGCTCTAGACGCCCGGGCGCAGCGGCTACAGTCAAAAGCTTACCAGCTCACGATGAGCTTAAACGCGTCCAATGAGGTGATGAGGAGGAGGCATCAGAAAAACCAGTCCCGTTTACCTCTGAATTACGACCCTCGGGTTCTTTTTGCTACACTCGGAGCCGGCCCAAGTAACCTGCCAGAGGCCAATCAGCTTATGACAGCCGGAAGAGGAGGGCCGGCTCAGCCTCGGGAGATGGCACCACCTCATGTGAGCATGGCACCGCCGCATTATGTGCCGATACCGCCGGGTCACTTTTCCAACCCCATGGAGAACTTAATCGCGGCTTCAACACGTTTGGCGGCTCTTCCCATGGACGGTGATGACCCGATAGTAGTGGAGACCCGAAGGGTCAGAGAACTTCTCCAAACGGCCTTAGCTCAGCAAGAGACCTATTCTTACAGCCGGGACATGATTCATTCAACTCCTCCGCCTTGGTTAGCGCCGCCTCGTCAGAACAGGAGCCCGAGTTATAGAAGGCACATGGAGTTTGAAGCTTTGTCAAGCAACGCCCAACGCCGTAACCAGCCCGGCGGCTATAATCTGGTGCAAGACCGAATACGTCAGGAGAACGAGCAGGCGGCGCAGCTAGCGGCTCAACAAATGGCACATCAGGATTTCCCAGAGTATCCAACGACTTCCGTTGAGGCGGGAGTAGCCACGAGAACCGGTGGTGTTCCTTGTCTGGTACCGGCTCTACATAACATGCGCCTACCCAAGGACTTCGAGGGACCTCGGAAGGTGCCGAATTACACGGCCGACCTGCAGCCCGGAGCTTGGATCGAAAGTTATGAGATGGCTATGGACTTATTGGAAGTCAGCGACGCGGCGATGGCTAAGTACTTCACCATGATGTTAGATGGAACAGCCCGGTCCTGGTTGAAGGGTTTGCCACCCAGTTCCATTGGTTCATGGGCAGAACTGAAAGCCCGTTTCATCCAGAACTTCAAAGACACTTGTAAGTAGTCTATGTCAATTGTGGACTTGACAAATTGTAAACAGGAGGAAGGTGAATCTACGACTCATTGGGTACGCCGGGTCAAGGAGATAATACATTCATCTGACAAGATGGATGCCGGCTCTGCAGTCCTCATGTTGGAGAAGAATTGCTGTTTTGAGCCGCTGAGGGAGAAACTGGGACGCCTTAAGCATGATTGCAATGATATGGGTACGCTGATGGCGGCTTTGGTCAAGTATGCCGATTCTGATAGTACCAAGGATCCCGCGTCTAATGAGGAAAAGACCGGGAAGGGAAAGAAGAACGGTAATGGAAAGGGTCAGCAGCATAACCTGATGAATCAAGGAGGCAATAAGCGTAAGGCAGATGGTAACCCGGAGTTTGTGGCCAATGCCAATGCACAAGGTAACAATCAGAGACGTAAAGGTAAGCCGCCTCGATCCGGCGGGCCAGGCCCATCTGTTGAGCAGCTACTCAATGAGCCCTGCCTGAGACACGGCACCAGGGAGCGGCCCGCCACTCACCTGTGGAAAGATTGCGCGATCATGAAAGCGTTTAAGAATTCCAACACCTTTGATGGCAATAACGTGTCTGGTGGCAGCTCAGGGGCTGGCGGTTTTCATGGCCCGGGTGGCGGCTCAGGTTCCGGCTTTCAGGGACGTCAAGGCGGCTATAATCAACAGCAATCTGGTCAAGGAGAGCAGCAGCAGCAGCAGTCGGGTTATCAAAGCAATCCGAAGCAGTTGAATGGTGGGCAGTACCATGTGTTTACCACTAGCTTATGCAAACGCGACCAGAAGGTTCATAAGAGGGCCGTGAATTCTATTGAACCGGTAGTTCCTCGTTACTTGAGATGGTCAGAACAACCCATTGTATGGAGCAGAGAAGATCACCCTCCACGAGTCGATAATCCGGTTCAGTTGGCCTTGGTGGTAGCACCTCAGGTTGGTGGATATAAATTCACTAAGGTACTCATGGACGGAGGTAGTAGCATCAATATCCTCTATTATGAGACCTTTCGACGCATGGGGTTAACTGATAAGAGTCTGAGGACATCCAACACTGTTTTCCATGGACTGGTTCCCGGTAAGTCGACTTACCCAGTTGGCAAGATTGAGCTGGAGGTGGCCTTTGGAGATGAATATGACTCCAGGGCTGAGAAATTGACGTTTGAGGTGGTCAAAATCAGGAGCCCATATCATGCTTTGTTTGGGCGGACGGCTTATGCTAACTTCATGGCACGGCCGTGTTATGTTTACTTGCAGCTCAAGATGCCGGGTCACAAGGGCACCATCACAGTGCATGGGAGTCGGAAGGTAGCATTGGAATGTGAAGAAGGCGATGCGGCTTATGCTGAGTCTGCCTGTGCAGCGGAAGAGCTCAAATTTTATCAAGATAATGTTGACCCAGCGGATATGACCTCCCTGAAGAAACCAACTACAGAGCATGACCCGGCGTTGAAGTTTAAATCGGCTGCCAAAATGAAGCTTGTTGACTTTACCCAGGTGACTCTTCTAAGCAATTCAGCATCAGCAGCAATTTGGATCCCAAATAGGAAAGCACGCTCATCGAGTTCATCCGTGAGAACCGGGACATCTTTGCATGGAAACCTTCTAACATGCCGGGTGTACCGAGGGAACTCGCTGAGCACACTCTCAATATTGATCCGAAGTATAAGCCGGTCAGGCAGTTTCTTCGACGTTTTAACGAAGAGAGATGGAATGCTATTGGAGAGGAAGTTGTCGGGCTCTTAGCGGCTGGGTTTATTATTGAAGTTTTTCACCCAGAGTGGTTGGCTAACCCGGTGCTTGTCCTCAAGAAGAACGGCACCTGGCGGATGTGTGTGGACTACACAGACTTAAACAAGGCTTGTCCGGCTGATCCCTTTGCTCTCCCCCGTATTGATCAAATCATTGATGCTACGGCGGGTTGTGAACGTTTGAGCTTTTTGGATGCTTACTCTGGTTATCAGCAGATCAAAATGGTTCCGCTTGGGGCCTTCTGTTATGTATCTATGCCGTTTGGACTCAAGAGTGCTCAGGCGACTTATCAGCGATGTGTGCAGAACTGTCTACACGATCAAATCGGGCGTAATGTTCATGCTTATGTAGATGACATCACGGTGAAGTCCAGAGAGAAGGAAACCTTAATATTCGACTTGAAAGAAACCTTTGATAATCTCCGGGTTTATAAAATGATGCTTAAACCGGCCAAGTGTGTATTTGGTGTACCTGCAGGCAAGCTTTTGGGTTTTCTGGTATCAAACAGAGGCATTCAAGCTAATTCGGAGAAAATTAAGGCAATTACCTCTCTGGCTAAACCGGCGTGCATCATTGATGCTCAGTGATTGGCGGGTCGTGGTGCCGCTTTAAGCCGGTTCATAAGCCAGTTAGGTGAGAAGGCCCTACCGCTATATCAGATGATGAAGAAAACAGACACTTTTGTCTGGAGTGATGCTGCTGATGCTGCCTTTGAAGATTTGAAGAGACAATTGTCTAAACCACCGGTTCTTGCGGCTCCCATTGATAAAGAACCGTTGCTGTTATACGTGGTTGCCAATTCACGACCCGTCAGCGTTGCCATCATGGTGGAGCGTAAGGAAGCTGGCAAGGAGCATCCGGTTCAACGGCCGGTTTACTACATCAGCGAGGTGCTCATTGAGTCTAAACAAAGGTATCCACATTGGCAGAAACTCGTTTACGGAGTGTTTATGGCCAACCGGAAATTGAAACAATACTTTCAAAGTCATCCTATAACTGTAGTAAGTTCTGCCCCTTTGAGAGATATCATCCAGAATAGGGAGGCCACAGGACGAGTCGCCAAGTGGGCCATCGAGCTTGGGCCTCATGATTTGAAGTACATGCCACGTACTGCTATTAAGTCTCAGGCTTTGGTGGACTTTATCAATGATTGGACAGAGTTACAGGCACCTGAGGAGAAGCCAGATAACACATATTGGACTATTCACTTTGACGGGTCCAGGCAGCTAGAAGGCTTGGGGGCTGGAGTTGTTTTAACTTCCCCTCGAGGTGACAAATTTTGTTATGTACTCCGGCTTATGATTCCGTGTACTAACAATGCAGCTGAATACAAAGCCTTACTCCATGGTCTCTGGATGGCCAAGGAGATGAACCTAAACCGGGTAAGGTGCTTGGGCGACTCAGATCTCGTGGCTTAACAGGTGTCAGGCAAGTGGAATTCCAAAGATCCCCTTATGGCGGCTTATCGTCGTGAAGTAGATGCTGTGGCTGGTCATTTCAAGGGTTATCAAGTGGAGCACATTGATCGAAGGAAGAATGAGGCGGATGATGCTTTAAGCCGGTTGGGATCTTAGCATAAGCCGGTGCCGCCTAACACCTTTCTCGATATTTTACATAACCCTTCTGTCAAGGTGCCTACCGAGCAAGAACTAGCGGTGCCAGACCCGGAGGCACAGCTGGTGGCAGCTCTTCACATTATCCCGGATTGGAGAGTGCCATATTTGGCTTACATGACCCGGGGTGAGTTACCTGAGGATGAGACCTTGGCAAGACAAATCGTCAGGCGCTCCAAATCTATGACGATTGTTAACGGCGAGTTACATCACCTAAGTGTCACTGGGGCGTTTCAACGCTGTGTGTCACCTGTAGAAGGCCAAGAAATACTTCGTGAGATCCATGAAGGGGATTGTGGCCATCATGCTGGGTCAAAATCTCTGGTAGCCAAAGCTTTCCGTCATGGTTTCTAGTGGCTGACGGCTCATGCTGATGCGGAGGATTTGGTCAGTAAATGTGACAGTTGTCAAAAGCTCTCACGACGAGCTCATGTGCCGGCTCAAGAGTTGAGGATGATCCCAATCACTTGGCCGTTTGCAGTCTGGGGGCTTGACATGGTTGGGCCTTTCAAGAGGTCTAAGGATAAAAAGACACATCTCCTGGTGGCAGTGGATAAGTTTACAAAGTGGGTTGAGGCAGAGCCAGTCAGTAAGTGTGATGCAGCCACGGCGGTTCAATTCATGAAAAAGGTGATCTTTCGTTTTGGTTTCCCACACAACATTATAACTGATAATGGCACTAATCTCTCCAAGGGTGCCATGGAAGAGTTCTGTCAACGAGAGCATATCCGGCTTGATGTTTCGGCTGTTGCTCATCCTCAATCCAATGGTCAAGCAGAAAGAGCTAATCAAGAGATCCTGAAGGGTATCAAACCCCGGCTCTTTGTCCCCTTACAGCGGACTCCGGCTAGTTGGGTGGAGGAGTTACCTTCCGTGTTATGGAGCATCAACACTACGCCTAACAGATCTACAGGCTACACACCTTTCTTAATGGTGTATAGTGCGGAGGTGGTCCTGCCAAGTGACATCCGGCACGATTCACCCCGCGTGGTGGCTTATGTTGAGGCTGACAACGAAAAAGCTCGTCAGGATGCGCTTGACTTATTGGATGAGGAGCGAGACTTGGCCATAGCCCGCTCAGCGATTTATCAGCAAGACCTGCGCCGCTATCACAGCCGCCGAGTTAGGAGCAGAACCTTTTAGGAAGGCGATTTGGTGCTCCGGCTCATCCAGGATCAGTCTGACATGCACAAGCTATCCCCACCTTGGGAAGGACTGAGGGAGTCCTGGACTAGGGGGTGTCTGGATAGCCGAACTATCATCATTGGCCGGACTCCAAGACTATGAAGATACAAGATTGAAGACTCCGTCCCGTGTGCGGATGGTACTTTCCTTGGCGTGGAAGGCAAGCTTGGCAATACGGATATGTAGATCTCCTACCATTGTAACCGACTCTTTGTAACCCTAGCCCTCTCTGGTGTCTATATAAACCGGAGGGTTTCAGTCCATAGGACGAACAACAATCATACCATAGGCTAGCTTCTAGGGTTTAGCCTCCTTGATCTCATGGTACATCTACTCTTGTACTACCCATATCATCAATATCAATGAAGCAGGAGTAGGGTTTTACCTCCATCGAGAGGGCTCGAACCTGGGTAAAAACATCATGTCCCTTGTCTCCTGTTGCCATCCTCCTAGACGCACAGTTCGGGACCCCCTACCCGAGATCCGCCGGTTTTGACACTGACATTGGTGCTTTCATTGGGAGTTCCTCTGTGTCGTCACCCATAGGCCCGATGGCTCCTTCGATCATCAACAACGACACGGTCCAGGGTGAGACTTTTCTCCCCGGACAGATCTTCGTATTCGGCGTCTTTGCACTGCGGGCCAATTCGCTTGGCCATCTGGAGCAGATCGAAAGCTACGCCCCTGGCCCTCATGTCAGATTTGGAAGTTTGAACTATACGACCGACGTCCGCGGAGACTTGATCTTTGACGGATTCGAGCCACAGCCGAGCGCGCCGCACTATCACGATGGGCATGATTTAGCTCTGCTGCCGGACAGTGCCCTGGAGGCCGCACAAGAGTCCGCTCCGACCCTTAACTCAGAGCCGACTGCGCCGATCAAGGATGGGTGGCTAGACACCGCCTCAGGGGCTGCTACCTCTACGACGATGGAGCCGAATACCGACCCTGTCCCTTGTGAAGCTCGTGACTTCGAGGTGCCGGACTCCTCGCCGGACTCCGAACCTCCCGTGCCCCTTCCAATCGAATCCGTTTGGGCACCAATCATGGAGTTCACCGCCGCGGACATTTTTCAGCACTCGCCTTTTGGCGACATCCTGAATTCGCTAAAGTATCTCTCCTTATCAGGAGAGCCCTGGCCGGATTACGGTCAGGACAGTTGGGATGCGGACGACGAAGAAATACAAAGCCCACCCACCACCCACTTTGTAGCCACTGTCGACGACTTAACCGACATGCTAGACTTCGACTCCGAAGACATTGACGGTATGGACGACGATGCCAGAGACGACCAAGAACCAGCGCCTACGGGGCACTGGAAAGCCACATTGTCATATGACATATACATGGTGGACATCCCAAAGGAAGGGAATGACGATGGAACAATTGAGGATGACCCCTCCAAGAAACAGCCTAAGTGTCGGCGTCAGCGGCGCCGATCTAAATCCCGCCACAGCAAAAATGGAGATTCCGGCTCTGAATACAATAAAACCCCGGACAGTGCCGAAGACAAGCCCCTCCAGCAAGATTTAGCATAGGAAGATGGAGAAGCCAGCCCTCGTGAGAGAGCGGCAAAGAAAGAGGTAGAGGACGATAATTACATGCCTCCCTCCGGAGACGAGGCAAGCCTCGACGAAGACGAATTTGTCATACCTGAGGATTCCGTCGAACAAGAGCGTTTCAAATACATGCTTATGTCCACGGCAAGCTGTCAGGACCCCCGACTCAATGCCACATCGATCTAGCATGTAACACCTCATATCACTTTGCGGCCTCACGCACGGTATTCCCACGGGTGTCGCCTTACCTTTGCCCGGGACCGTTTGCGCCTTTTGGCACACGTATATGACAGTGTCGCTAGCATCCATATGATAAGGAGCCCGGGCTGACATGGCTAGTCGTAAACCCAAAGCGGCACAGACTTACAGGGACAGGCATCCATGACCCAGCATCGAACGTGTCGGTCATCAGCGAGTGAATCCAGGCTGTAGCACTGGGCTAGCAGGACTCCGGTGAACCGGGCTGTAGCGGGCTAACAGGACTCCGGTATTCACCGCGTGACATTTCCCTGAAGGGACAGACACAGGAACGAAGAAGGACACATGCCGGCCAGCCTAAATGTTCCGGAGCAGTAGCAAGCTACCATGGCTCGGTGGAAACACTAGGAGACATTTCCCCGTAAGAGAGGCTACTAAAGATAAACAACTAGATGGTCAGATCCCACACATACCAAGCATTTCAATAACCTACACACAATATGCTCGATATGTGCAAATACAACATGGCATCACAACATGACTCTATGACTCAAGTAATCTATTCAATAGGCTCCGAGGAGCGAGATATTACAAACATGGGTCTCATGACCCAACATTCAGAGCATACAGATCAAGCACAAGCGGAAGCTATCATGTCTGAGTACAGACATCTATAAATGAAAAAGGCTGAGAAGCCTGACTATCTACCAAATCCTGCCGAGGCACAAGATCGTAGCTGAGGTAACAAGCTAAACGTCGAAGACCACGCGAAAATACTAGTGAGACTGAAGTCTCTCTGCAAAAACATAAAATAGGCAAACGTGAGTACAAATGTACCCAGCAAGACTTACATCAGAACTATCTACATATGCATCATTATCAACAAAGGGATGGTGGGGTTTAACTGCAGCAAGCCAGCTTTGACTCGGTGGCTATCCTGAACTACGACTGCGAGTAACTTTTTTGAGGTGGCGCACACGAGTCCACATATTCACCATATCAATACACCACTATGGATCCGCTCCCGTCTCCCTACGAGAACGCCATCCATAGCACTCATGCTTATCTTGTGTATTTTAGAGTATCCACTTTCACTTGTCTATGAACTGATATAAGCAACCCAGAAGTCCTTTACCGTGGACACGGCTATTCGAATAGATGATGTTAACCCTGCAGGGGTGTACTTCTTCACACACGCTCTCACCACTTACCGCCGTTTACACGACATGTACTCGGCAACCTTCAAGCGGAAGCCCAACGTGGGTATCGGCCATGGCCTACCTAAACACCTAAGTCTCTAGTCCAGGTTTATCACCTATTCGGGTTCCATCCATGAGGAGATCCGGCCGGAGTTTCGCTCACAGCCCCAAACGATGTGAACAGGGTTCCGTGACACCAAACGGGCGCCCGGTATACCCGGCCACGTGCCTACCGCATCACAGCCCACCCCTACGGTCAGCGCTGCGCACGGCCTCCAGCATACTACAAACACTAGAAACTACTTGCAACTCCTGGACAGAGGACAAGGGTGATTAAGAAGCCGAGAGGGTCCATTGGTTTCGGGCCCAATGCGTGGTAGTAGCTGAATCATGGATCACAAACACAGAACTGAATTCCTGAGGACGGCTGCAATGAGACAACCCACCATGTACTCCTACATGGCCTCTCACCGCTACCTTTACCAAATCGTGTTCACACACTTAGCTCACACACAGTAGGACATGTTCACACACCTCTGATTCATCCTCGATGAATCAGACCTGACTCAACTCTAGGCAGTAGCAGGCATGACAAACAAACATGAATGAGTAGGCACAACAGGGCTCAAACAACTCCTACTCATACTAGTGGGTTTCATCTATTTACTGTGGAATGACAGGTCATGCAAAGGATAAAGGGGTTCAGCTACCGCAGCAAGTAACAGATGAATCGTTGTTGTCCTAATGCAGTAAAAGAGAGCAGGAGCGAGAGAGTGGGATTGTATCGGAATGAACAAGGGGGTTTTTGCTTGCCTGACACTTTTGAAGATAACATTGAGTCTTCATCAGTGTCAACGATCACATCATCGGTATCACGTCTATCGAGAGGGGACAAATACCGGCAACACATAAGGGAACACAATCAATGCAATGCACAATATGATGCATGATCATGGCATGGCAGTATGAATGTGTTTTGAGCTAATGCAACTAGCAACAGATTAAATGAAGTTAGTTTGAATATAAAATTCAAATTCAAACTCCATATGTGATTAAATAAATGCCCTTTATATGATTTGTGCTAAACAGCAGCTATAAGTTGTTCTAACATGCATGAAAATGGTATAGATGGATTCCTTGAATTTTTCTGATAATTTTTCATATATAAATTATTTAATTTGGAGTTACGGTTGAATTTCTATGATTTTTTAGAAGTTTTTACAATTTTCTGGAATTTCCTGAATATTTAGAATTAAAAATAATTCCAGAAAATGAATTATGGCGTCAGCATGACCTCATGCTGACCTCAGCAGGTCAACGGGCGGTCCAGGTCAAACCTGACGTGTGGGGTCCACACGTCAGTGACTCAGAGGCTAATCCCGCGTTGACCCGGGCTTTGACCCGCTACGGGGCCCACTGTCAGTGTCGCGGGGTTAGTTTAACAAGGTCATTAGTGCTAATTAGGCATGCCACGTCGGCAGTCGCCGGAGTGTCGCCGGCGACGACCACGGCCGACAGCGGAGGTGCACCGTGCGCTCGCTACGGAGCACCATTTGACGTGCGGTTTGCTCCTACGGGTTCCTGGGAGAAAGGCGCATCTAAAGAGGCAAGTGACAGCAGCTGGGGGGGCCGGAGCTGCCGACGGCGAGCTCCTTTGCGGCTGCCGGAGTTCGGGCAATCTCGGGGTCGGGGTTAGGGAGCACGGCAGGAGGAGCTGGGGCGTGCTACGGACTCCTGAGATCATGATGAGCACGTCAGTGGGCTCGGATACGAGCTGGGGTGGCTGTGGCCACGGCCACGCCATGGCCGGCGGCGAGAGATTCTCGGGCAAAGTGGTGGGGCTAGCTAGAGAGGGAGGTGGGGCACGGGGAGAGGGGGAATCGGGTCGAGGGCTCACCGCGGTTCTTCTGGTGCTGCTGGCGAGGCAGGGGAGGCACGGGGTCCGGCGAATCGACGGAGGGGAGCTTCGGTGGCCGGCGACGGAACGGCGATGGTGACGGCGTTGCAGGGCTTCCGGAGGGCCGTGGGTCGGTGGGGAGGAAGGAGGGGGTCGAGGCGGAGCTCCCTGGGGCGTCGGTGAGGCGTGGGGAGCACGGTGGCTGCGGCAATCGGCGTCGGTGGCGGCGGCTCCGCTCGGGTCCGAGGTGCGGAGCGAGAGGGAGAGCAGGAGAAGGGGATGAGTGAGGGGGTCCAGGGGTTCGAGGCGGCGCCGAAGAGAAGGCCCGAGGCGTCGCGGTGGCGAGGGACGCAGGCAGGCAGGGAGGTGGCGTGGCGCCACGGCGCGCGCGTGCGCTGTCTCCCTCCTCTGCCTACTGGCAGAGGTAGAGGACGACTGGCACCAGGCCAGTGGGCTGGGCTGTCCACTGGGCCAGCCAGGTAAGGGCCCAGGTAAGACTCTCTCTCCCTTTTCTAAATATTTCAGTTTTCTATTTTGCAGGTTTGTTTTGAATTTGGTTTTGAAACCAATTCAATTTATTTTGCTTCTGACAATATTTTTAGGAGCTAAAAGAATTAAAACAATGCTCCACAAAAATATTTCAGAATTATTGGACCTATATTTATTTAACAGTAGATATAAGTCCAATTCAAATAGCTATGATTTAAATTCAAAGTCCCAAAAATAAATCCTTAAAAATGTTCAATATTTTGGTTGGTACCAGAACCCTTACCAAAAATTATCAAACATTTAAGAAGAGCCATTTGGAGCAATGAATAAGATTTCTAGGGTTTTTGCCCCTCTTTTATTTAGGGTTTTGAGGCTTCCAATATTCCTCAATTCAAGTTTCAAAAATATAGACATGATGCACACATGAAGCTAGGCTAGAGCAATGCCAGAAGCTAGGGATGTGACAACTCACCCCCACTAAACAAGAATCTCGTCTCGAGATTCAAGCGTAGGGTAGGATGAAGGGGAAACGCAAACTAGTACAATCTTCACGATCCAGGGTGCACTTCAGTTGAACGTTGATTCATTCACCATCATTGTCTTGATGTCTTGTTTTGAGAAATCCTGCCAACATGACATGGAGGGAAGAAGGAGACTCTAGAAGGGTCGATCTTCTTGAAGATCGAACAACTCACGGAATGAGACATAGGACCATCTCTCGGGTTGAGACACGAGATACACATCAAGAGGGGTGGAAAGAAACGGATGACGAAGGTTCACTAGGTGGACAATAATTCCACACTTAAGAAGGTGGTAATCGGTTGTCAACGTAGCGAGGAGTTGAGTTGCCATGATACCACAACGAGACACCTTCGGAACCGTGACTCGTAGATATCTCCCCTTAAGTGGCAAAAGAATTACCTTTGATTCAGAGATCATTGAAACTCTTTATACCAGCTTAAGGCAAATCATAATCGATCATTTAGAGGGGTTCGGTAGAATGGCATACTCAAACTTGGATGATGTGGATTACCTTGTTGAAGACAACGTAATGGATGAATTTTGCTTATCACCGGAAATGGAAGAGACCCATGGTAGAATGGCACATTGGCGGTGCAAGCTGGGAACAAAATGCAAATGCCGGGAATGATTCTGGTAACTGGGGAAGAACCCAACAATAGAGAGTGAATTCACTGTTGGAGTGGTTATAGCATAACCGAGGAAATCTGGGGCAATCCCAGCTAGTGCCGATGATAAGACGTAGCGCTTGTGCATGCTCTCAAGAACTTGAGCATTTCCACAATCATCAAGGTTTTATCAACAACCGCGTCAAGGGTGCTGACAACAAAACATACTACCATGATGAATAGCGATGGACGATGCAGATGCGAAGGAGGATAACACTTTCTCAGATTTCACCTTAGCGAGGCCAAGCAAATAAAATCTGGATGATCGACCGAGAGACATTTAGCACTCCGCTTCTAATGTTCTCCTTGATGTGCTAGTATAACCCATTCATAGATATGGTTTGATATCTAAAACATCAAGTAAAAGGTCGGACTTCGGGAACACAAAAATCCATAGGGGCAACTAGGGAGTAAATCCTATGAAATCCCTAGGGGGGGTGGCCAACTTCCTCAAACAAGATACTATAATAATAGGTCTACCGGATGGGTGTGTTGGCCACGACATCCACCTTACCGGTTATCGAGAGACCAATATTATAGTTCTTAGGGAAATGTTCCAACCATCATATCTGCCTGAGATTCAGCTCTGGTTGGTGTTAGGATATTCCAGGCTCATCGAGTCTTAGGAAGAAAAATGAAAGTTTGCAACACAAATCGACGAGATGACGTTGCGGGATTCTCGGGAGATGAACTACGATAGCAAGCTCCAAAACATGAGCTGGTTCTGCTACAAACATGTGAACACGTTGTCCCAGACAAGCATGACCACGTGGTAGTCTTATAATAAAACACTACCGAGTTCAGGAGGGGGAACCATCAACGAGGGTATCGAAGTTCTTTCATAAGTCCGGATTATCTCTTATGAAGGAACTCCTTCTCCTTGAACAAATCAATCAGTGGCTTGGTGTGCTAGGGATACATATAGATTGAAGGTTGCAAGTCTTCAAACCACAGCATTCTTCGCACGTGTGCATGACTGATTTGGAATGATTCCAAAGAAAGCAACATTGACTTTCTCGAATCCACGGCGGCAACTTGCATCAGATGCACATGAATTAAAGGAAGTCACTACCTTCATCCAAACATATGCTTCATGAGCTAGCATGAACAAATGCTTTCAAAAGTTTCCAACACTAGCTTAATGTTCAGCAAAATTATGGAGAAGACAAGGATGTTGTCAATGGGCACAACAACAATTCATCTGGGTTTCCTTTTAAAAGGAATTCCATAGTTAAGTGAACAAGTGATAGCATTGGTCAGACCTAAAAGATATAATGGTGTATGCTCGAGGGATCAACCACGAATAAGACAACATTACGAGCATCGTTGGTACTGATTTGATTTGACGATAGCCCACACTCAAATCAAAGGATTGATAAGACAATAGGTCCAGCAACTGATCACAAGGACCAATCGATGAAGATATCATCTTTCTTCAACACACACTACACAAGAATATCCCTTTGGAACGAACTAAGTCAGACAAGATTTTATCTTCCAACTCTCCAAGTTGTTGTCTAGCTTAACCAACTAGCTCAGGGATATCTAACACCGATTCTTGGAGAGAAGGTGGTTCACAAGAAACCAACTTGATCACGAACTCAACATAGCGGTCAGGTGACAACCCGGTAACACCTCCAAGAAGATATTTGGAAAGTCACGAACCACCGGTATGTTACTAAGCTCGAGAACAATCTTGCTTTTGAGGGCAAGACGATATGATCAAATGAGTGAGGACTTGACAAGATCCTAACTCATCAATCGAAGGGTGCACCGAAATAAGGACTAGGTAGCACGATCAGTCTTAGAAGGATGATTCGAAAACCAACATACTAAGAATGAAATTATTATCCTTTAACTACCAAGCAACAGAGTTGCTAGCAGTATTGATTTCACACATCACAATTCATTTGTCGGTATTCCGGTTGCCTCAACATGAGGGCCGAGGAATGAACAGTGATGGCAAGAAGTATCACTGTACCAAGAGTTCATGGGATGGTGTGCAATTCCTATAACAATCTCGATATAAAATATGTAATACTCCAAGGTAGAACAGAACGAAAGCTGGATTAGCAATTTGATCTGCGGAGCACAACTTCTCTGACCCAATCCTGGATATGGAAGAGGTACTGGAGTTTGTTTCTCCTAGTCATTCTGCGATAGAATGGCTTGACGGACCACAAGAGTAATAGGCATCGATAAACGAACGCACGCATACTCTTGGCTATCAATTGATAGACGAGGGTCAGAATGCAACTAAAGAGAGACAACTCAAGGAACATATGATTTTCTGAGTTGTGGATGCATGGTTTAGCATGTCGAACGAATTCCACATGTTTCTTCCGGATAACCCATGCAGAAAAGTAGAACTGGCAGAGTCACAATATATAACGGAGAACTCATCAAGAATAATCCTGTTGTGATATTTCGGTTCAACGAGGAACTTCTGCCATAAGTAGTTCATGGTATTTGGAAGAAGAAGATACCACGGACTTTAAGGACTATCACAAAGGTTACTAATATCCTAAAGGAACTAGCAAACACTATCAACATGAAGTAAGTAGAGTGAATCTCGGGTTCAAACCCAAGGAGTAGAATACCTACTACTAAGTGGCATCACGGGATGCTTTCGATAATGACGGCCAGAGTCATCACACTGGAACATAAATCATGGCTAGAATACTAGATGATCCCCTGAGACACCTACGGTCATAATAGTAACTCCAACATAATGTCAAGGCAATAGAATACCTCAACTCAACAATTAGCGTGATTGAGCTGGCATAAAGGAACATCGAAACCAGAGGGAAAGGATTTGCAAATGCATCGGACTATTAGGAACCTGGGATGACTCGGACAGCATAACGGCTATAAATGCTCAGAAAAGACTTGAGACATTCACAAAAATGGTGGCATAACCACTCAGAAGCACAATATCAAGGTTTCGAGATCAACAATTAACATACAGAAGTAGTAGGAACTGAAACGAGGCTTAAGTCCAACAATCTTATAAGTCCACTGATTAGTAACACGTGATCCTAATAGAAAGAAGAGATAGCCTAGTTCTTAATCCCCGTAGAAGAGAAGATGATGACTCAGATCAGAAGGCCATGAGGTATAAGGAGTAAAAAGAGCCTTACGTTCCATCCCACAATCAATTCCCTTATATAATTAAAGAATTTCTAGACTCAACTTCGACCAGTTTGGCTTGGTAATCCTACAGGCAGTCAGGCTCTGATACCAACGCTGTCGGGACCCCCGACTCAATGCCACATCGATCTAGCATGTAACACCTCATATCACTTTGCGGCCTCACGCACGGTATTCCCACGGGTGTCGCCTTACCTTTGCCCGGGACGGTTTGCGCCTTTTGGCACACGTATATGACAGTGTCGCTAGCATCCATATGATAAGGAGCCCGGGCTGACATGGCTAGTCGTAAACCCAAAGCGGCACAGACTTACAGGGACAGGCATCCATGACCCAGCATCGAACGTGTTGGTCATCAGCGAGTGAATCCAAGCTGTAGCACTGGGCTAGCAGGACTCCGGTGAACCAGGCTGTAGCGGGCTAACAGGACTCCGGTATTCACCGCATGACATTTCCCCGAAGGGACAGACACAGGAACGAAGAAGGACACATGCCGGCCAGCCTAAATGTTCCGGAGCAGTAGCAAGCTACCATGGCTCGGTGGAAACACTAGGAGACATTTCCCCGTAAGAGAGGCTACTAAAGATAAACAACTAGATGGTCAGATCCCACACATACCAAGCATTTCAATAACCTACACACAATATGCTCGATATGTGCAAATACAACATGGCATCACAACATGACTCTATGACTCAAGTAATCTATTCAATAGGCTCCGAGGAGCGAGATATTACAAACATGGGTCTCATGACCCAACATTCAGAGCATACAGATCAAGCACAAGCGGAAGCTATCATGTCTGAGTACAGACATCTATAAATGAAAAAGGCTGAGAAGCCTGACTATCTACCAAATCCTGCCGAGGCACAAGATCGTAGCTGAGGTAACAAGCTAAACGTCGAAGACCACGCGAAAATACTAGTGAGACTGAAGTCTCTCTGCAAAAACATAAAATAGGCAAATGTGAGTACAAATGTACCCAGCAAGACTTACATCAGAACTATCTACATATGCATCATTATCAACAAAGGGATGGTGGGGTTTAACTGCAGCAAGCCAACTTTGACTCGGTGGCTATCCTGAACTACGACTGCGAGTAACTTTTTTGAGGTGGCGCACACGAGTCCACATATTCACCATATCAATACACCACTATGGATCCGCTCCCGTCTCCCTACGAGAACGCCATCCATAGCACTCACGCTTATCTTGCGTATTTTAGAGTATCCACTTTCACTTGTCTATGAACTGATATAAGCAACCCAGAAGTCCTTTACCGCGGACACGGCTATTCGAATAGATGATGTTAACCCTGCAGGGGTGTACTTCTTCACACACGCTCTCACCACTTACCGCCGTTTACACGACATGTACTCGGCAACCTTCAAGCGGAAGCCCAACGTGGGTGTCGGCCACGGCCTACCTAAACACCTAAGTCTCTAGTCCAGGTTTATCGCCTATTCGGGTTCCATCCATGAGGAGATCCGGCCGGAGTTTCGCTCACAGCCCCAAACGATGTGAACAGGGTTCCGTGACACCAAACGGGCGCCCGGTATACCCGGCCACGTGCCTACCGCATCACAGCCCACCCCTACGGTCAGCGCTGCGCACGGCCTCCAGCATACTACAAACACCAGAAACTACTTGCAACTCCTGGACAGAGGACAAGGGTGATTAAGAAGCCGAGAGGGTCCATTGGTTTCGGGCCCAATGCGTGGTAGTAGCTGAATCATGGATCACAAACACAGAACTCAGTTCCTGAGGACGGCTGCAATGAGACAACCCACCATGTACTCCTACATGGCCTCTCACCGCTACCTTTACCAAATCGTGTTCACACACTTAGCTCACACACAGTAGGACATGTTCGCACACCTCTGATTCATCCTCGATGAATCAGACCTGACTCAACTCTAGGCAGTAGCAGGCATGACAAACAAACATGAATGAGTAGGCACAACAGGGCTCAAACAACTCCTACTCATACTAGTGGGTTTCATCTATTTACTGTGGAATGACAGGTCATGCAAAGGATAAAGGGGTTCAGCTACCGCAGCAAGTAACAGATGAATCGTTGTTGTCCTAATGCAGTAAAAGAGAGCAGGAGCAAGAGAGTGGGATTGTATCGGAATGAACAAGGGTTTTTTTGCTTGCCTGGCACTTTTGAAGATAACATTGAGTCTTCATCAGTGTCAACGATCACATCATCGGTATCACGTCTATCGAGAGGGGACAAATACCGGCAACACAGAAGGGAACACAATCAATGCAATGCACAATATGATGCATGATCATGACATGGCAGTATGAATGTGTTTTGAGCTAATGCAACTAGCAACAGATTAAATGAAGTTAGTTTGAATATAAAATTCAAATTCAAACTCCATATGTGATTAAATAAATGCCCTTTATATGATTTGTGCTAAACAGCAGCTATAAGTTGTTCTAACATGCATGAAAATGGTACAGATGGATTCCTTGAATTTTTCTGATAATTTTTCATATATAAATTATTTAATTTGGAGTTACGGTTGAATTTCTATGATTTTTTAGAAGTTTTTACAATTTTCTGGAATTTCCTGAATATTTAGAATTAAAAAAATTCCAGAAAATGAATTATGGCGTCAGCATGACCTCATGCTGACCTCAGCAGGTCAACGGGCGGTCCAGGTCAAACCTGACGTGTGGGGTCCACACGTCAGTGACTCAGAGGCTAATCCCGCGTTGACCCGGGCTTTGACCAGCTACGGGGCCCACTGTCAGTGTCGCGGGGTTAGTTTAACAAGGTCATTAGTGCTAATTAGGCGTGCCACGTCGGCAGTCGCCGGAGTGTCGCCGGCGACGACCACGGCCGACAGCGGAGGTGCACCGTGCGCTCGCTACGGAGCACCATTTGACGTGCGGTTTGCTCCTACGGGTTCCTGGGAGAAAGGCGCATCTAAAGAGGCAAGTGACAGCAGCTGGGGTGGCCGGAGCTGCCGGCGGCGAGCTCCTTTGCGGCTGCCGGAGTTCGGGCAATCTCGGGGTCGGGGTTAGGGAGCACGGCAGGAGGAGCTGGGGCGTGCTACGGACTCCTGAGATCACGGTGAGCACGTCAGTGGGCTCGGATACGAGCTGGGGTGGCTGTGGCCACGGCCACGCCATGGCCGGCAGCGAGAGATTCTCGGGCAAAGTGGTGGGGCTAGCTAGAGAGGGAGGTGGGGCACGGGGAGAGGGGGAATCGGGTCGAGGGCTCACCACGGTTCTTCTGGTGCTGCTGGCGAGGCAGGGGAGGCACGGGGTCCGGCGAATCGACGGAGGGGAGCTTCGGTGGCCGGCGACGGAACGGCGATGGTGACGGTGTTGCAGGGCTTCCGGAGGGCCGTGGGTCGGTGGGGAGGAAGGAGGGGGTCGAGGCGGAGCTCCCTGGGGCGTCGGTGAA
>NC_057801.1:173856824-173857545 GCF_018294505.1 Triticum aestivum | reverse complement strand
TCGGTGGCCGGCGACGGAACGGCGATGGTGACGGCGTTGCAGGGCTTCCGGAGGGCCGTGGGTCGGTGGGGAGGAAGGAGGGGGTCGAGGCGGAGCTCCCTGGGGCGTCGGTGAAGCGTGGGGAGCACGGTGGCTGCGGCAATCGGCGTCGGTGGCGGCGGCTCCGTTCGGTCGCGGGAGGGGAAACAGAGGAGCGAGGAGGAGGGAGGTCCAGAGAGCGAGGGAGAAGTGAGAGGGGGTCGGGGCTGCGTGGCGTCGCGGGAGGGACCAGGGAAGGAGGAGGCAGCCAGGCAGGGAGGAGGTGGCCTCCTCGGCCGCGCGCGTGCGAGCATGCAGCTGCTCCCACTGGCAAGAGGAAGACGACAGGGGGGGAGTAGCGGTGGCGGGCTGGGCCGGTTCTGGTGGGCTGCACGGGTGAGGCCAGGTAAGTCCTTCTCTCTCTCTCTTTTATTTTTTTTCTTCTGTTTTGTTTTATTTAATTTCGTTTTGCCACTGTTTTGAATTTTAAACAAATTCAAACAATGCCAAAAACTCCTCTGAATAATTTTATTTGGCTAGATGGACTTTTCCAAAAGCTCATAAAATATTTCAGGGGTATTTGAAATTATATTCTAATTATATGAATATAATTCAAATTCAAATAGCTAATGATTTAAATTCAAAGTCCCAAAAATAAATCCTTAAAAATGTTCAATATTTTGGTTGGGACCAGAACCCTTAC